>NW_015536561.1:946194-984819 GCF_001515605.1 Sinocyclocheilus anshuiensis
TCACGTTTTCAGGGGAGCCCATGTCTTATTAAGGGGAGCCGAGCTCGCCCTAGCTCCCCTGTAGTTCGCACCCTGTTTATGCTTTAGTAGAGTGAAAAACTTACATACAGCACCTTTAAGCCTAGTCCCAGACTAAAATGTAAGTCTGAGCTGTGTCAACTGAAAGAAATTTGCACTGACTGCTCATAAAATATATCAGTGCCTTTGTTTTGTCTCAAGATGCGTGCACGTTTATGAAAAATTACTTAAAGGTCCCATGGCATGAAAATTTCACTTTATGAGGTTTTTTAACATTAATATGAGTTCTCCTAGCCTGCCTATGGTCCCCCAGTGGCTAGAAATGGCGATAGGTGTAAACCGAGCCCTGGGTATCCTGCTTTGCCTTTGAGAAAATTAAAACTCGGATGGCCCAATCTGGAATCTTCCCTTTATGTCGTCATATGGGGAAAGGTTACCTCCCCTTTCTCTGCTTTGCCCGCCCAGAGAATTTGGCCCGCCCGTGAGAAAATAAGCTACTACCGTGCGAGGCGAGCACAATATTTTTTTTTCCCCGAGAGACATCATGGCTTGCAAACGAGCGAAGCATGGCAGTTGCCCCGCCTCTCTCCTCCTCATTAGCATTTAAAGCTACAGACACAGAAATGGCACGTCCTAAGGAAAGCTCATTGTGGGACTGGCTCGTAGTGGCTGAAATTCTGCACCAAGGCTGAATTTCGGGAAAGAGACTTCAGATACAGTACTAGGGACCACTTAGGCCTATATAAAAGCATCCAAAAAGCAGCATGTCATGGGACCTTTAAATGTCCTAATTGAACTATGGCCTAATCCTGGTTTAGTCTAAGCCCTGTCTGTGAAACCAGGCCTTTATTATATGTTGTAATGGCTCAATACAATTTAAAACGATTGATTTTAGTGTTTTTTTTTCAGATTTTTTTTTTAGACCTATACCCACATTCTTCAAAATATTTTTTTCACACATAAATACTGGTTTAAAACAACTTGTGGGTGAGTAAATGATGACATAATTTTCATTTTTAAGGTGAAATATATCCTTTTATCATTAGCTAACGATATGCAACACATTTGTTACAGTATTTTTTCATCTTTGTTAACATTAGCTAATAAAATTACAAATTTTCATTGTTAATTCATGTGAGCTCTGGTCCATTAAATAATATTAACAGATACAACTTTTGATTTTAATAACGTATTAGTAAATGTTGAAATTAACATTAACTGTCTGAGATTAATAAATACTTTAAAAGTATTTTTCATAGATAGTTCATGTTAACTAACCCTTACGAAAAATAAGTTTATTCAAGTGTGCTATTAGTATACTTCTTTTGAACCTTATTTTAAAGTGCTACCATTTTTTAACTGATGTTTGACTTTATAAATGTGTTTGTCCTTTATTTTAAGTGAAGATTGTTTAAAACTCTCATCTTGCCAAAGATGTCTCGAGAGGCATCTCAACCTGCGATGTTCCTGTCTTCCTCACATAGATGGAGAAACCGTTCATTTCCACCCAAGCAGAAATAGACAAGGCTTTGGCTCAGAAACAACACAATCACTCGATTGACCTGACAATATATAGTGTGTTTTCCCAACCTCAGAGAGTCCCTTCTTCTGTAATTCCAGAGTACGGGGCAGTGATTATGATGATGATGAAGATGGTGATGGCAGATGAGGGGTGGGCAAGGGTGTATGATTTAAATCTGGTCATGGGCTGTGTCCAACGGCTGACCCTAATCCTCTTGCAAGCAGAATTATGTGGTGTGGGATTAGGGAGATTTTCCTTTTCCTTTGCGGGTCATCCACTCTTTATAATGACGGCCCAGCAGCAGGTCAAACCACCCGGGCCTGATGACTTAAAAAATTACTGTTATCTATGCTAATATATTTTATAATCTACGTTATTCCTATGATAGCATCAGCCATTACTCCAGTCTTCAGTGTCACATGATCCTTCAGAAATCATTCTAATATGTTGTTTTCCTGCTCAAGAAACATTTATTTGAAAACAGATTTTGCTGCATGACATTTTTGTGGAAGATGTGATACACTAAAATTCAGCTTCTAAAATTCCATAACATTTTAAAAAATATATGGCGAGAGAAATCAGTTCTTTCAAATTGCAATATTATTTCACAATACTGTTTTTACTGTTTCACTTTTTGATCAAATAAATGAGGCTTTGGTGAGCATAAGAGACTTCTTTCAAAAACATTAAAAAAACATAAGGATTCAACACAACACAATATGTGGTAAGTTGGGAACACTATAAATGCATGTCAAAATTCGAGAATTGAGCCAAAGCAATTGAGAAAAACTGTAAAAATCACATATGTTTGTCAACACAAATGACTCAAACTGTTTAAATGTGTTAAATTGCACTATCCGTTGCAAGTCAGGTCAAGCAGAAAGTCTCGTGTAGGTGAACCAACAACAGTGTTTACGGCATCTGCTTTATTCACATCTGAGTTGTTGGAGGTTTTTGCATCAGGCTCTACGCAATTCATTGTTCTTAAGTACAGACTATGCAGCACTTCCACATGGCAAACCCTGAAGCACTTTGGCACACGCACACCTTGCCAGGAGAGAGCACTACAGTCGGTAAGAATAGTGATGTCTTTTTCTTTTTTGAACTGAAGGTAGGACCGACTGATGATAGATAAGACTGGCCGAAAGATAGACAGACAGACAGACAGTTAGATAGATAGATATTCATCCCAGTCCACTTATAACCAAACCCATCCGTCATTTATAAAGCGGAGACCCCCTCCCCCAGCCCATCAGCAACTATCCATCTGCCAAGCCCAATTCCTCCTCCCTGATGTGCATTCTTTTTTCTCTACAGTATCTCGCCCTCCAACTCTCTCTCTCTCTCTCTCTCTCTATCACAAACAGTAGCTGCTCCTTTGGCACATGTGGGAGTGAGCAAGGAACAGAAGTAGGGATGGACGCTACCATTGTGAGTTGCTTGGGCGTGTTCAGGGAGCTCCTCCTATAATGAACGGATCGGGAGGAGGGACGGAGAGTGCGAGTGGGAGCGCTCGCATCCTAATCTTCCTGTTCAGCATCTCTGCTGGCTCTCTGGATGATCCCTCTCTCTCATGTTTGAATACAGGCCGTCATTACCGGATACTCAGCTTTTTGGGGGATTGTAAATTTTTACATTTTTAAAAATAGAGGGACTATTTTGGTGCATAGTCAGCATAATTTGACGGTAAGAAAGTTTATGTCTTGTGTATATAAATATAGTGATATAGTGTATTTAATGGTTTGTTTTGCCTTGAAAGTCCATACTAAAGGGTTGCAATGCACAGTGAGGCTCTCTGCAAACTAAAACTTTATGAAATATTAAAGGGAAGAACCAGGTTTGAAGCTCACAGAGGCTTTCAGTGCACAGAAAACTCAGCTAAAAGGAGTTTTTCTTTCAAATAAACTGTAACTGAAGACATTGAGGCGTTTAGATAATTCTTCCATTTATAGAATGGATCAATGAGCGTCTGGTTGCTGCTTAGTAGATTTTGGAAGCAGTTACATAATCAATACACAGTGAAAATATTTCTCCTGCAGTGACTAAGTGATGCAATAATCTAATAAGATAAAGTGCACGATCATCACCACTTTCGGAAAGTAGAACGCTCAATCGCAGTGGGAAGTTTTGCTGGAAGCATTATGAAACTTGCTTTTGCTAATTTAGTCCCCCCTCCCTTAAGTATTTAGGTAGATACTCACAGAATAGAAGAGAAATCTGTTGACCTACTCTTTTTGACATGAAAAGCATCAAGTTTATGAAAATGAGATGATGCGAGAGTGTGAACTGATTAAGCTTTAAAACTGATGTTTATCACTTTCAGTTCACTCCAGCATGTGTGTTCAGAAATGTGTGGTTGAATGCAAGTTGTGTGTTCATGGTGTGTATTTATAAAATGTGTGCGTGCTAGTTCTCCTTGCAATCTCCTTGCAATGGATGAAAACATATGCATTATTTATATCCTCTAAATGTCTCACGGGCACCAGAAGAACCATTATAGCCTTTCTCAGATTCAAAAACTGTTCATTAATCGCTCATGATGAAGCTAGTTGTGTAGTAAATGCGACTCTTCTGTATGCTACGTACAACTGCAGGTGATCTTATTCAAACTGGCAACTTATCCTGTCAAATAAACCTAGAAAAAAAAAACCGTTTCTAACTCACCATCCCAGATTTTTTTGGATCATTAGCTGTCTTCTGTGGCTTTCACACTGCTCCTCTGTGTATTCCTGGTGATCAAAGGCAGAAAACATGTTATAGAAATATGACTTATTAGAGGCACCACGCGGCAAGGGAATGCAGGGTGAAAACAAATCTTGGAGACTGCTTTGAGTTAGCAGAAACAAAGCTCAAACACTGCATCAAATTTGGACCAATTTTTGCACTAAAGTTTTAAATGTTCCACAGTCAGATATGAGTCTAAAGTTCCAAAGCAGAGCTGGCAAATACTCAGACTTTTCACAATAGCACACAATTCCCACAAGGATAAATGGATACATCTAGGCCCACATGGAATCTGCTCATTTTGGAAAGCCTGTCATTTTTAAAAAGCAAAAAAACTTTGCTTTTTTAATGAATATTTTGTCTATTTTTAAAAATATGAGGAGTCTAAATTAATTTTAAACCATGTTTGTCACCCTAAATCTGTGCTAAGCTCTGCCCCATAGGTTACTGTTGTTTACTCAGACTTTACCTTATGTCACTATATTCAAAGTTAAAAGCAACAACATTTTACTGCATTCTAAATAAATTTCAGGTGGAAAAAATGCATGTATATCTATCCAAATGCACAGATTTCCTCCATAGACATACGTTAGAAAAGTAATATTTGAGACAGGGCTTAACGATGGGTCAATGGGTCAAATCAAACCTTACCTTGTGTCACTATTGTAAGTAAAAAGGAAAAACATTTTGCTGTATTTTGAATCATTTTCATAATGCATTCATACATATCCGATTCCCTTAGATGTATGTTAGAAAAGTTATTATAGATGGGTGAATTCTGCAGATACTGATATATTAATATATTTATGTGGGACTTATCTGAAGTGAGCACAGTATATTAAACCATGGCACACCTGAGAAGCAAATCCCAGTCAAGCATCTTAATTTGGTTCTCCAGATGTCTGAAATGACCTGGGTCTTTACTGTGATGAATTACTGAATATAAAATGAACCCTCATACCTGCAATTATAATGTCAGATTGACTGTTTTATATGCATGTTACATAGAGCGTTGTTTAACAGTGCTGAATTATGTAAATATCTTTCTTCATGAAGCTCATTGATTTGCATGCATTTGTGTTCATTACAGCACATGATTAAAGGGAGAGAAACTGCACACGGGAGCAGTAAAATAGGTGCATACGTGAACTCAGAAAGCAGCGGTTATGTAACACCCAGCTGGCTGTTTCATCAAGGGAGAGCTGGAGAGGGAAGTGCTGGGTGCGGTTGTGTAGAAACATACATCAGCATGCACTGAGCTCTGTATGCAGCTGCTGTTAACCAGGATGAAAGCTTTTCACCAAAGTTATGGATTTATATGACAAATGACATTTAATTTTTTCCCTTCATTTTTATTTATTTATTTTTCATTTTTTATGTTTTTTAACATTTAAATTTTAGACAAAGGTTTTAAAAATAAATACAAATAAATAAATACAAAAATATTTTTATGTAATATAAGAGTAATACAATTAAATGAAAAGAAAAAATAAAGATACATTAAAAACTGATTATTATATTATGAACTATTATATTATAATTTGTTTAATTTATTTATTATTTTTATTTGACCTAATATTATTTGTAATTGGGGAGTGGTAAATTCATAATAATCTCATAATAAATCATAATTTTTTCTAAAATGTTTATTTATCTTTTGTTATTTTTTTAAAGGGTAAATAAATAAATACATATTTTTGTAATATAAAAAAATACAATTAAAAAGAAAAACATGTTGTAACATTATATTATATTATATTATAATTTGTTTAATTTATTTATTATTTTTATTTTACCTAATATTATTTGTAATTGGGGAGGGGTAAATTCATAATAATCTCATAATAATTATTAAAAATAAAAACATGTTGTAACATATTATATTATATTATATTATATTATATTATATTTGTTTTATGTATTATTTTTCATTATATGATGGGGGGAGGGGGGTATTATATTCAGTAAATTAAAAAAAAAATTTTTTTCAGATAAATAAGTTATATTTTGAAAAATGACAAAGCTAAACTATATTTTTATGCAATAACGACCAATGAATTGTTTACCATAAGATCAGGAACGTGCATTAGGAAAGCAAATAAGTTCCATTTTGATCTCTGTTGACCTCATTGTCTATGTGAGCAGTTCATAAAACCAGTCTGTTAAACAAACCAAACAGGAATGGCTTTGTTTCGCAGAGGCAGGCTGTCATTTCCTCCTCCAAGTGAGCAAAGAAAGTCTCCATTCCAGACTTTATCACTGATGAGAGATGCTAGCTGCTATCAGCTGTCTACGAAAATAACAAAGCGCAATGAGACAACGGAGAGATACGGAACAGATAAATCCTTTTCTCATGTCATCTGTGCACTCTGGATCAGAGAGAGAGAGTAATCCAAAGCCATCCGTGGCCAGTGGACAGAATAACATTTCCACAGTATTACGCAGGATTAAATTGCAGCTCTCATCTGTCATGACGACAGCTGATCTCACTAACTGATTCTTTCTGTTATTTTCCCCTCACAAACACTAACATCTCAGAGATAGGTCAGGTCAGTGATAATGAAGATCATTACTGACTTGTTTCGAGGGCCTTGACCACTATAGACATTGACAGATTCTTCAACTTTTAAAGTTAGTTTACCAAAATGAAAAATGCCATCATCATGTACTCACCGTCATGTCTTTCCAAATTTGACTTTCTTCTGTATTGACCTTTTTTCCTTGCAGTGAATGGACTACAGCTTTCAAGCTCCAAAAACTCATAACTTATGCACCATAAAAGCATCATAAAAGCAGTTTATAAGACTCATGCACTATATTTCTTAAGTAAATTTAAGTTATTGTTACTAAAGATCTACACATCCACCCTAAATCTCCTTCGCACTTTAGGAACAAATTGTTCTCTTGAGTCAGCTCTTTTCAATGAATCAGTTGATGTGGTTCACAATAACAAGAAGGATTCCTTCACAAATCTTTTTCGACTTAGAAAGATATTCTAACATCCAAAGTAATTTAATTCAGCATCTTTATACAATCAAGAGATGTTTTTAATGCATATAAAACAATTAAAGCAACATTTTAATTCACATGTACAAATATTTTTCTTTTATACAATTTGAAAGTGTATTTCAGATCATTTAAATAATAGGATTTCATTGAAATATTTATATTTAAATATTTGAAACTATTTTTCTTTTATATAATTTATAGGTGTATCTTAAATCATTTAAATATTTCGATTTAAATATTTAAATAATTGAGATCATTTAAATTATTTAATTTAATTTTTTAACTTAAATATTTGTATTTTATATCATTTAAATGTGCATTTGTGAATCAATTTAAATACATTATTTAGATCATTTAAAACAAATTATTTTATATAACAAATATTTGCCGTTTACATCATTTAAAGGTGTGAATTTTAGATCATTTAAGTAATTGTGTTTCTTATCATTCAAACATATGTACTTTCATCATATAAATAATTGTATTTAATTTAATTTAAATATTTACATAATTTAGGTCATTGAAATTATTTACATTTTATGCAACTTAAAAGTAATTACATTCCACTTTAAATATGTGTTTTATAGATAATTTAAATAATTGTTTTTCATTTAATTTAAATATTTATATAAATTAAATAATAACAGAAGTATTTGTACTTTTAATCATTCACATGTCTGAATTTCACATAATTTAAACATTTGTATTTCATATCATTTAAACATTTGTATTTAGGCCATTTAAATAATTACGTTCTATATTATTTAACTATATGTGTTTCAGATCATTTACATTTTTGTATTTTAAATGGACAGCTGAAATAAAGTGGCTGTAGCATGATTTGCATTAGTCCTGCCAGAGAGGTGCAGACTCTGACGTAAACGCTTCCTGGAGACTAGCAGGTTTTAGGAACCATGAAAATGAATGAAAAAGATGTCTAAATCTGTGTTCCTGGAGCTGTGATTCATATTTTATATTAAGCTTTTAAAGCCCCCCTGAAATGCTTAGAAACACGCAGCGTTACTCTATGTGCTGACGTCATTAACTGAAACAGGAAGACAGGGCGGGACATATCAAGCAGCCCCGCCCCTTTTTAAAATAGCCAATAGCGTTCATTTATATCACAGCTTGGGCTAGAGCCGTTGAGCTCCGTAAAGTCGCATTTGACAGGGTATGCCAGCCACAATCTCATCCTTAATGCTATAAAATATTAGTGATGGGAAGTTCGGATCATTTTACCGACTCGGACCTTTGAGTCTCATTCAGCAAAATGAACTAATCTTTTTTCGACTCATTTCGTTCATTTTGTTCATTTTAGCAAAATATAATTAAAATGTTACGTGTTACTTCCCTAACACGTCTACTACTCACACAAACGTTGATCACACTACGAACAATACAAAATGAGACGACTCGTTCTTCCCGAGTCACATTAAAGATTCGTTCCAAATGAACGAATCGTTCAAGAACGACCCAACAAAAATATAGCATTCTGTGTAGAATTCAAATAGCTCCGATACATTTTGTGGTCTGCGCCGACTCGCGCATGTGATCCGAAACCAATGCAGTCTGAGCCGGAAAGAGAATTGATTGATTCATCTCTCGAGTCTTCGGGTTTGAGTCGTTCGTTCATCACGTGACAGCCCCATAAACTTAAGCGGTGCGGTGGTTAGCGTGACAGCGCGAAACCAGACTTCTTTTTTTCCTCAATGGAAAGCATATTTACACTGTTTGAATCGTTCCCAGTCCCCTATATAGTGCACTACGTGCCATTCACTGTACAGAAAATACTAATTCTGTGGACAAGTGACCGATTTCAGCCGCGGCTTCAGCGTCTATTTTATAGTGTAGGGGGCGGGCGCTTCGGATTCTAGAGAGCATTTGATTGGACAGAAAGTTTGATGAGAAGCTGAAGTACGATGTGACGTCAAAAAAATCGGTGAGCCGTTTTGGCGGAAGTGACGAACTGCAAGCTTTGAATGCTTATATCTTCTAAATGCGAATTTTGTCACTGTTTTGGAGCACACTGCCTTATAGATAACCTTAAGACTAACATATTGATACTAACACCCAAAAAACTTTAATTTTGATTTCATGGGGACTTTAAGGAAGACGCCTGGGGCAACACAGGAGCCTCATGGTCAGATCATGATGAGTTAATACTTTACCTCTCTCAGCTTAACTCACAAGTTTGAGTCTATCAACGCTTTCGAGGGAGGGCCAAATTAGATCATCTTTCACTGGGTTAGAAATAGCATCTCTGATAATGAAGATGTCACTGTCATGAGAGCGATGGTCACGGTGGCTTTGAAAGATGTGACATTTGTGTTAACCACATGGGATTTTGACTGTGGTTTTGTTGTCAGTGGGTGTTTGGGTCATCTTATTAAAACTGCTGGTTACCTGGTTGAGCTAGTTTACTATTTTTTTTTCTATGTTATTTATTTTATATATTTTTTATAATAATTTGAACACACTTTTATAATAACTGATTATAATTGTAATATTTGTATTATTTATTAAGACTTGTGTTACACACATAAATCTTTGGGGGCTCTGGGACCCCGACATAAAAATGTCTAAATAAATCTCAGCAGAGCATGACTGTTAAGATGGTATGACCTGTTTAAACAAACTACAGACTACAGCAACTTCTCCGTTACAAAATATTATCCCTCAGCGCTTATTTTAGGGTGTGCTTTGAGAAAAATGAACCCTGTGAAATTCACGCCCCAGATTCAAGTCCAAACCTGCAGTGTTAGAAAAGATCCAATACCAAAGGAATCCACTGCTTATAGCCTACATACATGCATAATGTTTAGGGAAGCCATGCAGCTCTGTAGTTCAAAAGAAACAGAAAGAAATCCCAGTCTGTGCCAGTATGTTTCAGAGATTCCATGAGAACAAGACACTTACTAATTGATCTGAATGAGTAGCAAGCGTGAATATTATCAGGACAGATTTCAAATGATCTGCAAATATGATTAACCTCATTAAACTCAGGAAGACCATCTGTATATTTGACTATGAGCAGTTTGATTGTTGCTGAATTGCTGAATTGTCTAAAAGGTGGTGACAAGTGACTGTCTTATTTAATGATTCACCGATTCATTCACTGATTGAATCATTAATTCAGCCGATTCTTTCAGAAGTGAAACACGTTCATCCATTCAAGAGATTCAAAAACGCTGATAGATTCAGGAATTGATAGACGCCAATGTGTTGCAGCTTGTAGCGGTTTTGTTTGGATCTATTTTTGTTGGATGAACAAAAACAGATAAAAAGTGTCTGCCAATATTGTGTCTAAAATGTAAGTTGCTCAATATGTAATATGTAAAACACATAGAGATTCTCATTGGCTGTTTGATGTTTAAAAGAGGCCAGTTTGAGTGTGAATAAAATTATAAATTTTAAATTTTATTTTCATAGATTTTATGTTTTGATTATGTTATTAATGTTCACTAGTTAATTTAATTGGTCATTCCACCTAAAAAAATATTTTTACTGTTAATATTCCTCAATTAAAATAAGGTCATAACATCAGCATGCATAATAATTATAAAAGAATCTGCTAAATGTTTTAGATGGTCATAGCATGTCACACTTCATCACATTGAACTACCCATATGTCAACAGTGTTGAACACCTTTACTTTTTACATTTGTTTGTAATATACTGTAGGTCTGCTGCATTGTCAAATCCACCTGGATTAAACCTAAAAGTTGACAAATGACCATTGTCATCCACATTATTACCCACAACACATCATAATCCCAAACCACAAACCTCTCTGATACTTTTCCTGTTGGGAGACCTTCATCCAACCCCTTACTAACAGATAATTCGTCATCCTCCAAATATTTGAGCATAGACCTAATTACAGTTCCTTGCATCCCCACTGGACAGTTTGCCATCTCCGTGCTCAAGCTGTGAATATCACCAGCTGAATCCACCAACTAACTAGAATCTTGTTATCCCCATGGATAATGAATGACGGGCTCTACGTAACAGAGAGTTAGCCTACTGAATCTTTCATGGCCAGGCTTCTATGGTTTGACGCATGTGTTGTATATTTGGCTTGACGTGGGTGTGGTGCGGTGCACTTGAAGCATCTTGTACCATGGCTTGCTGTACCATGTCTTCTTGCTGCAGTGTGTTCTCTCTCAGAGAAGGCTTTCAAGGCCTGCCATGCACAAATCAGCTCTTTTGCTATACACACATCATTCACCTGAGATGGCACGAATTGCAATGCTATTTTTGAGTTAGTAGCTGCAATCTTTTTATATGTAGTCAGTATATGTACAGTTATTTTGGGGCCACTTGTAGCAAATTAAAAATGAATGGTATAAAAACAATTTCACTCAGAAATTGCAACTAAATTTCACCTTTAATACAAAGAAACAGCAAGTAACACATTGAATTAAACATGAAATTTTAAGTAGAAAGACTGAAATAGTATTTTCTTGTAAAACTTACTCTAATAATCAGCAACTTCAAAAAATACATGAGTACAGAGCAGTGCCGCGTTAAGCCTTTGCGGGGCCCTGGGCTAACACAGATTTGGGGGCCCCCCTCCGTTACACACCAATCAAAATAAAAAAATGCGATCAAACACTGTATAAAGTTGCGCACGATATACTCGTGAAATAAAATCAAACTCAATGCGCACGTCACACTCTAAAAAATGCTGGGTTAAATATAACCCAGCGCTGAGTTGAAAAGGGACAATCCCAGCTATTGGGTTGTTTTAACCCAGCGGTTGGTTTCAAAACATCCCAACCGCTGGGTCAAAACAATCCAATAGCTGGGTTTGTCCCTTTTTGACCCAGCGCTGGGTTATATTTAACCCAGCATTTTTTAGAGTGCATAGTCCCATAGGAGTCAAAAAAAATATGTACATAAATTAAACAATATTATCGAATAATAATCTTACAAATCAGCAACAGCCCAGCATATACAATTTAATTCTTCCTGCTCTTCTTATAATGCACTAGAAGTTATAGACATTTTAAAAATTTATAATTTTGTTTCTCTATTTAACAACATTAACTTACAATAGTGAAAGACATCTTCCCTCAGGTATTTGTCCCTCATGTAAATACGATTTCAATTTAGTTCTAAACTCAGACAGAATTTGAAGCTTTCACAGGTAAAGGAAGGATATTCCATAGCCTCGGTACAACTATTACAAATAGTAAAAGGTAGATAGTATGTTTTCTAGCTGGATGCTGTGCTTAAGTTATGATCAATAATCACGTCTTTGCATTCGACCAAACTGATCTAACAAAGCAAACTTGCAGTGCTACGTTCGCAATCCAAACAATGCTTTGGAAAAATAATAATTTATTTGTTATTTGTATGGTCTGGGTGGTCATATGGCGTATGCCTGCAAATACGGGACAAACTGATGCCTTAAATACAGGACGATTCCGTATTATTGGAACGGTTGGCAACCCTATATAAAATGAAAAAGAGAATTGACTCGGGGGCCCCCTAGTGTTCGGGGCCCTGGGCTGCAGCCCATGTTGCCCATTAGGATAACGCGGCCCTGGTGCAGAGATTGACACACTTCACACTTAAAGAAATAGTTCACACATATTAAATTAAATTAAATACAATTTATTTTATTTTATTTATGTTTTATTAAATTAAACTAAATACAATTTATTTTATTTATTTATTTATTTGTTTGTTTGTTTGTTTTTTCCTTTAATTGGATGGATTTAATTATTACCTTTTTAAATGAATACCTGGTAGATGTTTTACTGTATTTGTGAAAATTAGACACAAAATTTGAATTTTTTTTCTTATTTAAATTCAGTGTAAGAATTTACTGACTGGGGGCTTAGACATATTTGCTATTTTACAGATTATTGCAAAATTATAGATGTCAGTGATCTCGCCGTAGGTTTAAAGTAATGTGTTCATGTAACGCAAACAAGAATTGATTACAAGTTTTTTCAAGTATGCTTTTTTAAACATTATATTTAGCCTGAATAACAAAACAGTCATTGCCTTAACACTCAAGTCCGCTTGATTGTCATAGAAACTATCGCCATTGTCATAGTAACTACTGCTCAGAAAGTACAGCTAGAAATGTTCTCTTGTATCAGTTTGCAAAGAGCCAAATGTCTCCTGTAGGTTTGATGGAAAAGGTATCAGATGAACTTGCAACTGATTCTTTTTGAGAAAAGCCCATCTGGAAACTCTGACCTTCACTTGTCTTAGTCAACAGGGAATGAGCCACTTAGTCGCAGATACTGGCGGGCTGAGAAAATGCCAAATTGCACATTTACCTCAGTGCAGTCCTCTTCTGGACAATAAACAAATTCATTGTTATCCACACAGGACACGGGGAAACTAAAGTGAATCAATCTTGAATAAAAAGCCATTTAATGAGCTCTAGCAGTTTTGCACAGCGCTGTGCCAGAATTGCTCCTCTCATATAATGCACAGATGGGAAGTAATGTTTAACAAGACATGGGAATTTGGAGAGGAGTACGCTGCCTCAAATGATTGCAGATTGATTTCGCCTCAACAACAGTTTTCTAATAGACCTTGTTTGGATCAATTCCTGAGGGAAATCCTATTCTCTGTATTGTTGATGACCCTGAAGAATATTCACAGACTGAATGTGTTTTACTCTTAAACCTTTGTTTGTGTATCTCCCATCATGATGAATTTAAGTCAAGTCAGTCAAGTCACCTTTATTTATATAGCGCTTTTAACAATACAGATTGTCAAAGCAACTGAACAGCATTAATTAGGAAAACAGTGTGTCAATAATGCAAAATGACAATAGTAAACACTAATTTTTCAGTTAAAGACAGTTCATCATTGAATTCAGTGATGTCAACATCCAGCTCAGTTCAGTTTAAATAGTATCTTTGCAATCATTTGCAATCAATTTAATCTCTCCTTAACCTAGCAGGTGTTAATGTGTTGCAATTTGTCAGATTTGCGCTGCAAAATGCATGAATTCAGCAATAATAAAATGCCTACCTGCATGTTAGAGCCGTTGTGCAGAGGTAAACACCAAGATTTGGCTGCTTAGCATGGTCCAGTTAGCACCTGTTGCTAGATGCTGTTGTAAGATCTTATCTCCAAGATGTAGCCATGTGTAATGCCTATTCAAAAACATATGACATTCCACAATATCTCCTCATAGATCATCAAAATAGCATTTCCAGTTATCCTTTTGTGGCACTGGTAACTAATCTCGTAGGCTATCAGCAAGCAACATGCTAACTTGCAGACTACTAGGCTAGCTGCATGCTTAGATGGCTTGCTACTCAGCTAGTCGCATGCTTTACAGGTTAATAGAATAGCGGTATGCAAAGTTACAACTAACCAAACCAAAAATGTTTAAATTGACATGCTAACTTGCAGCCTAATATGCTTAGATGGCTTGCTAATCAGCTAGCCTATGTGTTGCAGTTTAATAGCCTAGTGGAAAGTAAAGCTAGTTGGCTAACCAAACAAACAATGTTTAATGTAACAATTTATAGCTTCTTTTTAATAATATGTGTGACAGATAATTTAAAACACAGTTTACACAGTTAGCACAACATACAACACAAAGCTTTTTTTGTATCAGGAACTAATTCATTAAATAACAGTAGATTTTTTGCTAGTGACCACACTTATAAACATAAAATGGGCTTTTTACATCACAGCTCAGGATAGTTAGTGAAGGTTTTAAGACTCACAAATGGGAATGTTAATGGCTAGCTCTCTCCTGTTATGGCAGACCACCTTGATTAGCACACATGTGCCTCCTGGCAATGTTTCCTATTACTTTCCCGCTCACTTTCTCCTCTCTGCTGTTCTGTCTAATTACAGCCATAAAAATCCCATAAATATAATTAATTTAGACAAATCAGTGAATGAATGAGTCTGACTATACATACATCATCTTCATGTCTTCTTCATCAGCACTAATTAATATGGAACAGGCTCATGTGACCTCGCCATTCATTATACGATTATTCAAATTAGCAATTCAAAGGATGATCCCACTTGTGCCCTCTCGCTCCAACCAAAGAAATTTAAATTAGGGTTCTTGTTAAACTAACCTAATTGCCCACACACCTAATTCATGAGTGTCTCAGCTAGCACCATTTCCTATAATGAGTCCACAGGTCTTATAGGTAATAACAGATAGGATGGACAGTATTAACATATGTATGGTGGAGTAGAGTACTCTTCTACATTGTAATTCACAGTGTGTCTGTCTGCTGGTGATGTGAATATTTGGACTGGTGGGAATAAGCCTTGGGAATAAATCCTTGCGTAAAACCTTCCTTGAGGCAGAAAGACAGCAAGAATTGTGTTGAGTGAGACCGATAATAAATTAGAAGAGGTCTCTGTGTCTTGTGACAGGCCTGGGTTTCATTTGTGAGCTCATTTGGTTACAGCTTTACAAAGCCTATTTAAAAGTGTGAAACAAAGGAAGTAACATTAATACGGCATGCCATGACATCCTTTACAAGAAAAAAGGGCTGATTTTGTTTATGGAATGCATGTTTAATTTATTGTACTTACAGATATAGTTGCCTGCCTGTTTTAACACACTTTAATTACTTTTTAATTTAATGACTGTTTAATATGTTTAATTGTATGCTTATTTATTTATTTATTGCCATAGCCAATGATGCTGGAAAACAAAATAATAAATAAATATACATATAATAAAACATCTCACAACAATACAGTAAATACTATATAACTGTCAGTTTGTTATTTGATAGAAATATTGATATTTAGTGTCTAGTAACATTACAAGCAGTAACAGTAACTTACAAGCAAGTTGTGCTTAAAAGCACAACAAATCATACTTTTTTCCATTATTTATTTATTTATTCATCTATCTATCTATCATCCATCCATTCATCCATCCATCCATCAGTCGATAGCATCTGCAGTTGATACATATTTATTTTTTGCAGTCAATATAGTCCTTTATATGGAAGGAATAAATAAATAAATAAATACATACATACATACATACATACATACAAACGTATTTTTTAAATTAATTTATTGTATTTATTTTTACTGCCAATACACCCAAGCAACAAATATATATTATTTATTTCTGTAAAATAAAATCTCATCAAATTCGAACCAGTAGAACCAGTTGTGAAACCAGCAGCTGTAATGCGACAGAGCTATTTGATAGGTGCTATTCATCTTAAATTAGGGACCAATTTACAAAGCGGTTGATAAGAAAGCCTGGGTGCTTCTCAAAGTATCGTTTCGTAACCCAAATCATATATGTTCATACCAGTGTGGTAAATAACAGTTTTGACATTAACTCACCCACAATGTCCTTGGCTTCATAAAGCCTGATTAAGCAGTCTGTTTTTTAGACCAGTGTCATGAGTATACAGAAGTCAAATGTATCCTTCATTTATATGCTTGATGTTGAAGCATTTAAACAAGGTTCAGTATAACTGATTCAGTTTTGATTTCCATTTGCAGGCTCAGCATGTGGCCCAATGAGAGCTCTGAAAATCAAAGGTGATTAGAAGTGACCAACCTCCATCCTTACAGTCAAACTCAAGGGACCCATTTGATTGGAGCCTTGATGAGATTTATTTAGCAGTAAACACTCAAGCAGATCAAAAGTACAGCGACACAAACCAACACAGCTACGGATTATGCCTATATAGGCTCTGACGTGCAGTGTAGGTAAGAACATCTCTGAAACCATGGCGGACCCCTACCACAACAACATTTACCACCAAGGAGATGGAGACAGCTATGGGACGTATGGACAGGGAGGACAGGATGGCTACGGTTATCAGACTGACTACCCTCCACAGGAGGATGATGCCGCCAGTGATGTCACCGAGGGACACGATGAAGAAGATCAAATGTATGAAGGGGAGTACCAGGGCATCCCCCACCCGGATGAGGTCAAGGCTGCCCGGAGGGCAGCGAGAGCAAAAGCGAGGACCATGGCGGACGGCGTGTCAGATCAGGAGGAGCTTGCTGAACAATACGAGGACATCATGGAGGACTGTGGACATGGGAAGCTCCAGTGGACCTTGTTTGTGGTGTTGGGTCTGGCGCTAATGGCAGACAGCGTGGAGTGCTTTGTAGTGGCTTTGGTGCTACCCAGTGCAGAGAAAGACATGTGTTTGTCCCATGCTGAGAAGGGAATGCTGGGTAAGTCACCGTTTTAGTGTTCAGAATAGCATACTACCATAGTATTTCTGCAGTAAACACCTGAATGATCCACTAAATTGGCCAAAATGGGAAGTATACTGCACTTAGGCTATATGTACTGGTTTCCCATGATACATTGCACTCAATCCTACATTTCCAGTGCTAAACTTTATGAAAGTTAACCATGGTTTTACTACAAATAAAATGAAAAAACATTGTTACTATAGTTAAACCATGGTATCCACAAATTAACCATGGTTTTGCTACACTAACCATAGTTTAACCACGGTATTTTTAGTAAAACTGTGGTTATACAAATGGTAATCAATATGCCAAAAAATGTAGTTTACTACTGTTTGAAATAGTTAGCGCTGCATAATGTGTACTGTTTCACATCATTTTGAAACAAAGCAGGCCATATACAATGTACACTATGCAGTAGTTGTATGTAGCATGTAGTTAGCATTGTGCTAGCTAGCATTCCATTATGTACATATCCATTGTTAATCTTATTTTAAAATGAACACAGACTTAACATGAACAATCTGAGAGGATGTATGGAGGATTTTCTTGGTGTATATTGATTTTTATGGATGTAGGTCATGTGCTGATATCCTTTTTTCTGAATCCTTTTTTATAACAAAAAAGCAACCTAGCAAAACAGCATGAATTAAATTTAGCTGGCTATGGAGTCCTGGATGCTGTTCCATATGCACATGCTGACGAAAGGTTGTAGTTTAATTAATCCTAGTGATTTTGTGAATTGAGACAGACCTGAATGATGGTATGCAGTCAGTTTTAGCCAACTGGTACTTAAGGAGACCATCAATTCAGAATGTTCTCAAATTAGCTAATGGGGCACTCGACGGTTGAGATTTATGTGGCTGGCTCGGTTTTACATCAATCTACTCTTGCTTAGTAAAGCAGTGGGGGGAACTGACTCGTGACTCCCAAAGGTAAGACTGAGATGGGTTGGTTTTAGGACAGACTAAAGCCTGAGACAAACAATTAAGCAAGACCAAACAAGCATAGACATTGTAGGAAGGGGTAGTTGTGTTTAATGTGCCCCAAATTAATTGTCCCTATAGTTGGGACAGACACTTTGTAGTACTAGTGGAAAAATGATTTATTTATTTATTTTTGATTTGATTTGATTTGTCCTAAACTTGAAATACATCTTTAATGCAGGACCTGAATTAAGATGTATTACTAGTTTGATCTCACTTCAGATAAACATTAGTCAAGACAATGCCTGATAATCCATAGATGTTTTTTGATTAATCTGCTCCTTAATTTATTAGTTACAACAGGAAGCCAAATTTAAAGACTTTAGTTTACCTTGTAATAATAAAGGCAATCTAGAAATCTGTCTATCGGATTGAATTTTTCAAGGCACCAGCAGTGACAGTGCACAACCTTACCCAGTCTGGATAAGTGATATTGATGTGTGTGCAGAAGTAGCGTGTATGAGAGTAAAGACTGTCTGTGAGCATCAGGGAGCCAGAATGAGCAAGCACTTTCCATCCTGCACACCCGTTGTGGAGAACAACTGTGTCAGCAGTAGCCTGACAGATCGATAGCTTCTCTCTTGACCTTGCTCTGATACATAATTTTGTGCCCACCTCCCCCTGCAGTCCCCATCAGGTTATATTCGTCACTAGCTTTTTCATGTTTTTCACATTACTATTGGGGTTGGTTATGATATGCCATCTTTACAGAGACATTTTAGCTTCTTCCAGGTCTAGAACCGAGCATGCATGGTGTCTTGTAGATGGGTCAGCCACTTTTACAGGTTTTTGTAGTTTTTTTCATTTTTGGCTCAACACTGCACCAGATTTCTTGTTGGGTTGCTTGTCAACTGACTATTAAAGTGTGGTCACATTTACTGTTTTTTGGCGAATTTTCACTGGCGAAA
Organism: Sinocyclocheilus anshuiensis; assembly: GCF_001515605.1. Classification (NCBI taxonomy): domain Eukaryota; kingdom Metazoa; phylum Chordata; class Actinopteri; order Cypriniformes; family Cyprinidae; genus Sinocyclocheilus; species Sinocyclocheilus anshuiensis. Next base: position 965,556 of record NW_015536561.1, read on the forward strand.
TCCAGTCATTTCAATAGGAATATATGCGATTGGGAATTTGGCATGAGGGCAAATGATTACCCCACACAGATTTCGCATCAGGTTCAGTTAGTCGTGTGAATTTGCCATGACTGCCAACAGAAAGCTGCTTTGTTTGAAAGTGACTTCTGTGTAAGCTGAGTTTCATACATCACTACACTGTTGATAGACAATATTATCTTGATAGACAAGATTAATGTTTTGCCAAAAATTCGCTAATGTGTATACTTTTATTCCAGAATAATTAGGCTGGTTTGAGGTTTCTTATCTCAATATGCTTTTTTAATGTTTTTAGGCGGGTATTCACATATAATTTTTTTTAAATTTGGACTATTTGTAATTTGTCATCTTAAAAATGCAACACTCATAAAAACAGTGCAAATCATGACATAACAGCCAAAGGCATAGTTCAGAATGTCTGTGGCTGAATCGATAAACTAAAGCGGTTTATAGGGATCGAATTTGAAGACATTTACAAGAAGGTTTCCAGGACTAACTGACCTTACTAATCAAGTAGTAGAATTTGTATTATTATTATTTGACTAATTATCTAGTCATTCAAAGTGTCTCAAACATTGAATTAAAAAAGGTCAATAAATGTGTAATTTCTGCACCAAATGTAATTTCAAAAGAAGTTTAATTTTTGATCTAAATAGTTTCCTTTGATTGAAATAGTTTCCTTAACCCTCCCTTATCTCTCAGTGGTCAAAAAAAGCATATAGCCCCGCCCATACTCACTCCATTGGTCGAGTCAGTGTTGCTATGTCAGGCTGGTCGGAATTCTCAAACAAACAGAAGAATGTTTTGAAAGCACCAAGTGTTTTCACTTCTGAGGGGAATAAACCTACCAATAGCCTATATAGTCTCTGCATATTAAAGTGAGACAGGTGAAAGTATATTAGCATATGAAATGTAAACTGAAGTTGGCATGTAAATCTATATGACAATAAAGAATAAAATCACCACATCGGCTTAGCCTTGGGCCCTTATTTTGGCTCTGAAACATTGTCACGACTGCGTGACTCGGCGGATTAAGGCTGACCAATGGGATGCTGGGAGGATCCTCATGCTGAGCGGTAGGGCATAATGGCAACTCAGCTCCATATGTTGATCTGCTCATAGAGGACGGTGCTGTCACTCTCACACTAGTCTTACACCAAACTCCCTTCACCACATGACCATCTGTACTCCACGCCAGGCCTTCGTGCTTCGTGCCTGTGCAACACTATAGTTTTGAGGGGTAAATCTGCAGAATTATGCAGAATTGGTTTGATAAAATGAGTTAAAAGCAACTGAGGGTACTACATTACTCTTAATGTTGTCTGAAAGCATAATAGAATTAGATAAAATATTTATATTAAATGATTTAATTTAATAAATGCTTAATATTTATACCTGATATTTAATTGTTAAATATTTAACAATATTAAATATTTAATTAAAAAATAAATAAAAGAATATGAGTCCGGTATTTGTTCAAAATTTTGCAGATATTAACAATGACAGGGATTCTGTGATTTCTGGATGTAATAAGTCTGAAGTATAACCGTAATGTTTGTTCATTTGGTGAACACTTTTATCCAAAGCAACTTATGTGAAAAGATCATGCGTTTCCCTGGGAAGTGAACCCTAGAGCCATTTGCTAACGTTTGAGCTAAAAAATAGCTTTAATGTTAAATCATGATTACAATTAAACCTTTAAAACTTCTATTTAACTTCTATAAAACTTCTTTAACTAAATTAAAATGGTAATAATCTTGCCCTTCAAAAAGGAGTAAATCTACTGGCATAATAATAACATGCTTCCACTGTCACTGTACAACATTTGCACAAAGGTTCAAATTGAATGCCAGCTCTTTCACTGCTCTCTAAAGTGAGCACCCCACTGACAGGTACATTCACTAAACGTGTTATGTCAGCCAAATTGCACACCTGTGAGTCCTGCTATAGTTTCTGAACACCCACTCGCACTCATTAAGACTGACCAGGACCGCAAAATCTTCTATTGCAATCACTTAACATTGTGACTGCTCATTTGACGTTCCTTTCCCTCCATTTCCGAGACTACATTAGCTTAAATTGATTGTGGTTGCTTGAGTTCTGATCTTACATATTTCGATGTCATTTAAAAACACATGTAGACTCTATTGAATCTCATTAGAGAAGAGTGATTGAAAGTAAACACTGCACAGTAAATTTATTTTGGGGTGATGAGAAACTTGATGCATACTAACAAAGAGGTAAAGAGGGAGAGAATGCCCCCTAGAGGCACTGTAAAATAGAGGAGAGGTAAAATATGTGGACAAAATATTTTATAATATATATTTTTTATTTATTTAATATATTATAAAATTTAAATATTATGTAAATATAACTACTGTATGTCAGTCTGTCTCACGTGGTTTATCTTTTCTTCTACAGGTTTGATCGTTTTCCTGGGAATGATGTTCGGCGCATTTATTTGGGGTGGCCTGGCTGATAAAGTCGGTCGACGGAAATGTCTGATTATCGTCCTGGCCATGAACTGCATCTCTGCCTTCTTCTCCTCATTCGCACAGGGATACGGCTTCTTCCTGTTTTTCAGGCTGTTCTCTGGAATTGGGTAAGCTGGAGAAAAGTAGAAAGAGAAGGAGTGGTATATCAAAGCAAAATCTGCCCTCCACCTCAGAAGCCATAAAATTGCATGACAATAAGTCATTGTTTTCCATTAGCGGTTGAGCCTTTCTGTAAATCAAGCATGTCCAGGCTTAAGCCCTTCTCCCTCGGCTCAACTTCTAATTTAAACCTTGCAATGCTGGGTGGTAATTACAGGACTGATTTATGGGGAACTCTCAATCTAGCTAACCTCAAACTATAATACCCTTAAGACTACATCATGACATTAAAGATCTCGTCAATATGCTCTCGTGGCCATTTACAGGTTTTGTGGACAAGAACGAGGTAATGAAAGTTTGCAGATAGGAATAACTGCGTTGTAAGAGAACTGCGGCCATGTGTTGTCTTGCAGGATTGGGGGCTCCGTCCCAATAGTGTATGCGTACTTCTCTGAGTTCCTGCAGATGGATAAAAGAGGAGAACATCTCAGCTGGCTCTGCATGTTTTGGATGATGGGGGGCATCTACGCTTCCTTCACCGCCTGGGGCATCATCCCTCGATATGGTACATGCATATACCTTGAATATGTAGAGCGGTATATGGATAAAGCTCCTTTGTCCCCTTGTTTTTACATGTTGGTTGTGTTTTGCAATATTTTTAGGCTGGGGTTTCAGTATGGGCACAGAGTTCCAGTTCCACAGCTGGAGAGTGTTTGTTCTGGTCTGTGCTCTCCCAGCTATAGCAGCTTTTCTTGGGCTAATGTTCATGCCTGAGAGCCCACGCTTCCTACTGGAGGTATATATCTGAAATATACAATAGCGTTGTTCCAACACCTAGTGAGCTGACTTGCTGCCTACTGCCTACACAAACAGCTGCTTTCTAAGATAGCATCATAATATGTTGTGGTACCTCATAAGGTTCTTCATAGACAACAACTTGTGCCACACAAATCTGATTGCCACCTAAAACTTATGCCAAACTTTTCAAAATTGAGTTTGACGTCAGCATGTTGTTAACCAAGTTAACCAACTGATACTCTAATAAGCATGAAACTACAGAGCACACACAAATATTAATTCAAAAGAAAAGCTTTCATTTGAAATACATTTTTTGTAACGTTATAAATGTCTTTAATGTCACTTTTGATCAATTTAATGCATTTTTGCTGAATAAATAAAAATAGATCATACAGACCCCAAACTGTTTATCAGTAGTGTATGTACCTCACAAATCAAGCCATTATGAGTAATATTCACACAGCTATGAGAAAACAATATCCATCTCTTCCAGAATGCTAAACATGATGAGGCCTGGATGATCCTGAAACAGGTTCATGACACCAACTGGAGAGCCAGAGGAGAACCTGAGAGAGTGTTTACTGTAAGTTTAATGTTTTTCAAGAGCTGATTTGATGTTTGGAGTAATATGCAATAAATGTTGTCTTAGGTCTATGTCATGTAATGTGGTGAAGACTTTTTTTTATCATAATGCCTCATGGATAATGAATCCTTTTTTCCAGGTAACTCAAATCAAGACTCCAAAGACTCAGGAAGATGAGTTTATTGAGATTCAGACTGCAACTGGAACTGCTTTCCAGAGATGGGTGGTTCGAACTTTGACACTGACCAAGCTGGTAAACCATAAAGCTCACAGTTCAATTGACTTTATGTTCTTCAATACTTAATATTAATATAAGCTTTTGTGTGCAGGTCATGAAAAATGTTTTGTCCCTCTTGGGTCGTGATCTAAGACTCGCTACTCTGCTAATGGCCATCATATGGTTCACAATGGCATTTAGGTAAACCCCTTTTGCTAATTACTAATTATTGTTGTGTCCTGAAACACTGGTGCATTGACTATTTTATTAAACTCTTCTTTAGTTAAAGTGTGTAACTTTAGTGCCTCTAGTGTCAGCAAATGGAATTGCAACACATTGGTTGGAAAAACAGATAGTTCCACCTCCAAACTTGCCCCACTGGTGGAGTTTTCACACTACTAAACTAAACATTTCATTGCTTCTCTTTCTTGTGGTATATTTCAGTTTTTACGGGCTATCGGTGTGGTTTCCTGACATGATCAAACACCTCCAGCACGAGGAGTATGAATCCAAGGTCAAAGTATTTAATCGGGAGAAGGTGGAGCAATTTCATTTCAACTTCTCTTTGGAGAACCAAGTCCATAAAGAGGGAGAATACATCAATGACAAGTACGCTGACAAAAACGCCATCTGCGACATCCATTATCCACAAATTCTTCTCTTAATTGTCAGGCTATAGTAGTATCTCAACGTGTACTATGTGCTTTCATGCAGGTTCATCAACATTGAGATGAAGTCTGTGAAGTTTGAAGACTCCTTATTTGTGGACTGCTACTTCGAGGACATCCGATCCACAGACACCATCTTTGAGAACTGCACCATCCGCAGTACTGTGTTTTATGACACAGGTAAGAGATCTTACCCACAATCCAGAGTTGTTTTAGTGCACCAGGCCTCATGGTTTCTTCATTTCCACAGACTTATATGAGGAAAAGTTCATTGACTGTACATTAGAGAACGTCACTTTCCTGCACAACAAGAAGGGATGCCATTTAGACAATGAGGAGGAGAACGATGTCCTCATCTACTTGGTCAGCTTCTTAGGCAGTTTAGCTGTGCTGCCTGGAAATATCATCTCAGCACTCTTCATGGACAAGATTGGACGAATCAAGATTATAGGTGAGCTGAACTGCTACCTAGATGGCTACAAACCTTTTTCAGAGATGCTATCTTTATTTTTTTAAATCTAGTAGCTTGTAATCTAAGTGGCTAATGTTGTTTCTAACTAAGAGGAGCCTGTGAAAAACATTTTCTTCTCTCTGCAGGGGGTTCGATGCTTATTTCTGCTGGCTGCACCTTTTTTCTTTTCTTGAGCTTTAGTCAGGCAGTCATCATAGCCTGGCAGTGTCTGTTTTGTGGCGTTAGCGTAGCAGCGTGGAACGGCATTCAAGTCATCACTGTGGAACTCTACCCAAACTGGTGTGTAATTGCATGTTGCTTTCGGAGCATAGATACAATGTCCAGGCCAATTGTTAACATACATGCTAAACAAAGCCAAGTTGCAATCATATTATCAGTCTGATTTCACAAAAAAAAAACAGGCTTAATACAAATTGCTTTAGCACAACTGAACTTGTACAGTACATGTAAAAACACATACTGTCTTTTCACTGCCTATATACCATTTTGAGAAATTTTTTATTTTAATTTAATTTTTAATTCGCTTTTTTATATTTTATATTACATTTTAATATACGTTTTTAGTAATTTGATGTGTTCTTTTGTATTTTTATTATTTTTTATTTTTAAGTTTAAGTAATTTTAGTACTTCAGCTTAGTTCAACTTAGTTCCCAAGGCAACACTTGTAAATTTAATTTAATTTTTTTTAAGTTTGTGTTTTTCATCTAATATGTGTATATATATATATATATATATATGTGTGTGTATGTATATGTAATGTATTATATATGTATGTATAACAAAGCCAAGTTGCAATCATATTATCAGTCTGATTTCACAAAAAAAAAACAGGCTTAATACAAATTGCTTTAGCACAACTGAACTTGTACAGTACATGTAAAAACACATACTGTCTTTTCACTGCCTGGTCTCAACTTCTCTTACAGAGCCACAGCGTTTGGAGTCTTAAATGCCATTTGTAAGTTCGCGGCTATATTGGGAAGCTCAATCTTTGCCTCATTCGTAGGCATTACCAAAGTCATCCCCATTCTGCTGTCCTTCGTTGCTCTGGTTGCTGGCGGAGTGTTGGCCCTGAAACTGCCTGAGACCAGAGAGAAGGTCTTGCTGTGAAAATCTGAAGCTGAAGGTTTGGTCCAAGCCGTTGTTTTTAACTAATAGTGTGAAGATAACAACTGCTGGCATGTGAAAAATTGGGCTTATTCAAGGGAAAAAAATACTTTTAAACTCATAATATATGATATTAAACTCTAATATTCAAAAACTAGAAGGACCAAATGATGGAGCTACCCCTAGTCTGCATAGATATGCCTGATATGTCATATACAGTAAGTTAAAGGCCTGTTGGGTCATTTGGAGCCCCAAAAAATATCTGCACTAGTTATATAGTTTCAGAAAAATCTACAGTGAGTATTATAGAGAAAAACCTCCAGTGAAAAATACAATTTGTCCCAGATTTGCTTGGATGGGGTAATCAGAGTCATGGAAGTTTCAATCCTGTGCCATTTCTTGGTCAGAAAATTCAGGTACTGTTGAAGATTTTCTTTTTATCTTATAGCTTGTAATTTGCTATCGTCTCACCCTCTGCCTTTGCTTATGATGTAACCTCCTCTGATAAAAGGTGTATTTTTGTCTTGGTGTTTGCAAGTGTCCTACTATATGTCAAGAGACTGATCTCAATGTGTCGCTGTGCGTTCGGATGCTCGGTGCAGAATGTGTGCTTGTGTTTGTTGCGTCACTCCAGAAACCGTTACGTGTGCTTCCTCCGTTTTCTATTTTTTGCTTTATTACCTGTAAATTGCTCAATCTGGCGGAGCACCTTACAAAGCTCACCTCACTTTACCTTGCCTTTTCCTTCTTTCTTAGTGCTCTCTCACTCTCTTTCTCTATCACCCTCTTATTGAATTATTTTGCATTCTGTGAATCCTGAAAAAGTCGGACGGTTTGGTCACTTTGGATTTGAGCTTCACAGAGCCACATATCTGTACATGCTGTTGACTGAGTTGCATGTGTGTAATTTACCAAGTAATGTTGTGTCTTTTCTCAATGTGTTGTCTGGATGATGTAATGTATGTCTCACTGCGAATAAAACTGGTTAGACCATACTAGTCATTTGGTAACCTGTATCATTTTAGTTTTCATGAGCTGGTTATAGGCCTCTTAAGGGAACGGTTCACGAAAAAATGAAATCTCTGGTATGATTTACTCACCTTCATGTCGTTCCAAACCTGCACGACTTTCCTAACACAAAAGATGATATTTTGAAGAAAGTCTATACAATATTGTTTTTGGACCCCTTTGACTTCCATTGTATGTCCAAAAAAACATTATTTTGTGAAGCAATAAAGCCTTACAGGTTTGGAATAACATGAAGGTTAGTAAATAATGACATGATTTTTAGTTTTTGGCTGAACTATCCCTTTAAAGTTTATGAAGCTGTCACCTTTGTAACCAACGAACAAAGCCGTGCATGCACACTATATTACTGTTTTTCTTTAAAAACCAAATTATGAACAGTACATGCACAAGAATTAAATCTGTACACCTGAATATGGATGCCAGTTTCTGCCATGGAATAAAAAAATAAATAAGGTAAATGTGACTTATCTCACAATTCTGTCTTTTTCTTGAAATCTTTTTCTTGAGTTTATTTCTCACAATTCTGAATTTTATCTCACTGTTCTGAAATATTAAATTCTGGCTTGCAAGATATAAAATTGGAATTGCATGATTGAGATATAAACTCGGAAATGTGAGATTCTAAGAAGAAAAGTCGGAATTGTGAGATATAAACTTGCAACTGTGAGGAAAAGTTTTAGAATTGTGAGATAAAAACTCGCAATTGGCTTTTTTTATTCCGTGGCTAGTTTATATCTCACAATTCTGTTTATATTTAAACATTTAGATTTTTTTTCTCAGAATTGCCAGTCCGAATTGTGAGATAAAAAGTCATAATTATCTTTTTTTTTAATCTTTTTTATTCCGTGGCATTCCTGTAAAATTGGACGGATCCATTTGATGGAGATGCAATGAAAACCTCTTTCTCGTTATGCATAATTAATGATAAACTCTGTGTAATTGATTCAAAGTTTGTTTGTGAATACTTGCTTCTTCATTTTTATAGCATATTTATTTGGAAATATTTTCTGGCTGTCACAGAAATAATTCATTTTATGTTTTCCATTCTGATGTTTTTGTTTTGTGACCGTACATTATGAATTGCAAAAAATAAACATTTATGTGATTCGCACAGCTTGTGTTGGGCTTTTTTTCTTCTTTTTTTTTGGCTGAATACTTTCTTCTGCCTGCCAGCTCATTCTGTCTTGAGGTTTGAGCTACTGTGTGAAAGATGTAACAGCAAGACCTGGGAAACAGAGCTAGAGTGCCTTTATTCGCTTGGTTGAGAGGTTTTAGTTTGCAGACAAACTATTCCTTACGGTCACTGAAGCTGTGGAAGTGGGTGGGAAGATGAGTGCAAAGATCATTTTACATGCAGATCCTGGTTCGAAAATTAGTGAATAACAAACAGTAGCCTGTTGGCGATTCATATGATGATGCTCTACTTACAGTATGTAGTGCACTTCATGTACTTTTTTTTTTAACGCTGGGCACAACATACTCGTGTCATTCTCACAATGCAATGTCATGTTTCTACTGATTTGCAGCACCTCTGTCTCAGGATATTTTGTTATAATTCACACTCAGGGTGCAAAATGCTGCAAGCCACGAGAGGAGGTAAAAAAGAGAGAACATTGTCGTTCCCATGGGAATGTTAAGAGGACAATTTGGATAAAAGTTACTGTTTTAAATGTTAGGACTGAATAGATACATGTGCCTGCATAAAATAACGTATTTTTTATCCTTTTAAGATGGTGAACACTTTGGTCTTCTAAGACTGTGAACTAATAGATGCTAACAATCTCGCCCACCGTGACTCTGAGGTGCCAAAGACCACCACAGTCCTGGCACCTCTCGGCTCCTAGAGGGTGAGATCAGGGTTCAGTCAGGTCACATCACAAAGGTCATACCGGAAAGGACAAGTCACAATGCAAAAATCATAGCTGCTGAGATGCAATTTAAAAAGTTACTCCAGTCTTTAGTCACATGATCCTTCAGAAAGGATTCTATGCTGTTTGTTTGTTTAGTCTAAAGCCTTCCTGGGAAAGTCAATTCAGTTTATAACTTATTTAACCACACAAAATGAACTAAAAATACACAAAAGCAAATATTACATTCATAACACCAGTTTAAGATGCTTTGTTGATATTTTTTATAGTATTATGTAAATATTAGATAAACATATTTAATACAATTATGAATCTAAAACATAAAAAGGAAGGCATTTTATGTAAAATGACCATTACAAATGTTTTATAACAATTTGTTTTCACATATTATGTCCCCTACTGAAATACATGCTTCTGGAAATCTATTAATTGTGTTGATGGTTATTGTTTAATACAGTGGCTGAAAGTGCACTTGAGTGATTCTGAGAAGATGAACTCTTGGCTTGAGCTCGGCGAGGTCACGGAGACTTTCGTGTCTCACAAGTTTAGCACCTTTTAGCTCTCAAGGTGCCGCGTTAAGGTGCCAGTCTAAACAGTGGCATTTCGAAATTCCCACACTCACCCACACACCTTCAAAGAGGCTAAAAATGTAGTGACAAGCTTTCTAAGACGTTTTCAGATCATTTTAGTGATTTTGAATGTTCAGCCGTTTTATATGTTTGTGACTAGCAGCACATGTTGTAATGCACAATGCTAATCGGTGCCATGCTAATGCTAATCAAAGTTTAAAAAGGCATAATGCAAGAATCTAAAAGCATTTTGCAGCTTACATATCAATAGGCTTTATTTATTTTTTTCAAATGTCTTTTCAATGACAGTGTATTAGTGTGATGGCTCTTAATATTGTTTAGCCAGCCTCCTTAGCTCACTTAGGCTACATGTGTGGTGTGAAATTCCATTAAAGGTTCACACAGACAACAGAGCAGTGCTTTTGCCTTTAATGTGACCCATTAGAGGTGTTGTTTAACACCTTGGCTGTGAGAGAATGACCTGAGTCTCTGTCCCCAAACAACTGTGACCTACTGACCGCATATCATCACCTGGAGCTTGGCTTCTTAGAAACAGGGTATAGATTTATCCTTTATGTGTTTATCAGTGTCTATCAAACTTTGCATTTGTGTACTTTCTTTGAATATTTTTTGCCATGTTTATTTCACATAAAAAAAAAAAGTATTTTATTATTTCATTTTTAATTTTCAAAAATATGTGATCATTTGTTCGATAAAATTATGTGAGTAATTATTCGAAGTTGACATGTTTTTCAAAGTTGACTGTAGGACAGAAATATTGGTTTATATTTTATTATATATATTTTTTATATATTTATTATCAATTTGTTATATAAATATTATATAAACATTTATTTTGATATAATTTAATATAATACAAATTATTGCAATATAATCAATTATCATACGTAATTTAAGTAATTTATTATGTTAATTGGAAATTTGGATTAATGATAAAATGTTTCAAATCATATTTATATTTTTTGTATTATTCTTATATAGTATTTATATAATGCACAATATTATATATTTATATCTAATATTGAATGTATATACAACACATTTTTATTTTACTTAATATGTTTGAATACAATAAAATACAATTTCATAATATAATTTAAATAATTTCTCTTCTACTTCATTGGAAATTTGTATTATGATAAATTTGCTTAAAATATCATTCTTATTTTATTTTATACTATATTTACCATTTATATTATTCTGTATTACATACAGTATTATATACCATCATGTTTATTGGCTGCTTTATTTTTTTTACTTCATGAGAAATTCTAATTAATATGCAGTAAATCTTTATATATTATATTATTATATATACAACATTACATTAAATTCTGATTATTAAGCAATAAATCTGCTTTTTTTTAATTTGCCAAGTTTAGTATATTTATTTTTTAATGTATCAGTTTACTGAGTTTCTATTTATGGATTGAAAATAATCAAAATAGCACTGGAGGGCTTGATGTTAAAAACAGTAGTGAAGGGTGAGAAAAAAAGTTCATGTTGGGTAGGAGTGAAAAATCACACATTACCTGATGACTCATATCTGCATAGGTTCCCACATCGGGACTGGACTTCTCCCTCTCTCTCTGTAGTCTGGTCTGGGACAGACAGCGGCGGGCTGGAGAGGCCTGCTGAGGTGTCACTTCACACCTCTGAGGCCCGAGGCTACTATAAAGCCTCCCTCCAGCAAACCCTCCGGCATCACTGACTCTCTCAAACCACACAGAATGGACGTGTCTTCTCCTTTCTTCAGCTACTTCACACAAAACTCCTGGAGCTGCCCGAGTTCAGACTCTGAATTCTACAACATCTCATCTCCTGAAGCAGTTTCTCCTACTTCCTACGTGGACTTCTCTCCTTCAGCTCAGCTTCTGAACAGTTCTTCTCCTCCTCCCGGAGGTGCAAAGGCTCCCATGACGGGTTCCTTACATCAGGACGGCTCACGTTCCCGTGTTGGGACTAGAAGAACGCGCTCCAAAAACCCGAGCAAGCAAAGACAGAGCGCCAGCGAGAAGGAGAAGCTCAGAATGAGGGATTTGACCAAAGCTCTCCACCACCTCAGGACTTACTTACCTCCTTCTGTGGCTCCTGTCGGCCAAACCTTGACGAAGATCGAGACCCTTCGCCTCACCATCCGCTACATCTCCTATCTGTCTGCTCAACTAGGCCTCAGTGAGGAGTCTCTCTGCCAGATGAGGGACCTGAGAGCTCCTAGATACCAAGAATCACCTCAAAGTCAGGGCTATTCAACTCTAGAGTACTGGGGACTCAGCACTTCACATCAAGAACTGTCTCAAAGCACCTTCAGACCTTCAGAGCATGTCTTGAGGAAGACAGAAATGGATTGTCATCAGGTCTGCATGAGCCTGGAAACACCTGCTTGTGATGATTCCTTCAACTCCAGCTCCGAATCTCTTCTGGAAGGCCCTTTGTATGCAGATACAGCCCCAACATACCAGGTGTGTACTTTGTTTAGCACTTATATATTTGAAATGAAGAATTCTGAATATGTGGAATGCATATTGTGTTAGCTTTTTATTATTAATTTTTTTTTTTTAAAGGTGAATATTTTGGTTTCTAATGCTGAATAAAACAAACTTACATTTCCCCCTCTCTTTTTAGGACTACAACAAAGCTGTCCGCTGTCCGTTTGCACCGGAATTCTGGGGATGAAACTCTCATCGGACTTTTCATATATTTAAAACTCTTTAAATATTTTTTTGTGGATGCCACTGTACAGTATTTAATGTATTTTAATATATTGTTTTATCTTATTTTAAGATTTCTATTTTAATATTATATATTTTGTATGTTATCGTTTTTGTACAAAAATTATACTAATTTATTGATATTTATAATAAAAACATCTAAATGTCAAAGTTTTGATTTTGTGTATCAACTTTTAACTTTAAGATTTTGTTTATTTATCATTAAATAACAATAAAAAGGTCTTCACTGTTTAAAATCATCTTTGAGCATTCTTGCAGCTTATTTTAATAATTGTTCGATTATCTATATATTCTCAAGCCAGGGTTATTATAGTTAACTGAAACTAAAATTAAAACTAAAACCATAAAAACTAGTACTTGAAATAAAATAAATATAAGTATATATAGGCCTACATTTTCTCATTTTCATTTAGTCTAACGTAATGTATTAAACTAAACTAAATTCAAAATGAATAAAACATTATTATACAAATGACAAAAATACACAACCAACACACTGGCTAACACTAAAATGAGAACTGAAAACATAAAAATAAAAACGAATTCAAAATATTAATAAAGACTGTAAGGGTAATATAATGCTTTATGAAACATATTCTAGATGAGTCACTAAGGAGAAATGAAATGAATCCGTTTGCTTTTGTTGTAAGGCAATGTCTATTGTCTCCATTAGATTGGAGTAATTTTGCATGTAATTTTACAGCCACATGCAGCTGCAAGGCAATGATTATAGCGCATGACTCTTCCTCTTCATGTCACTCTTGACACACTGTGCCACTTTTGTCCTGAACTTGAGCAAATATTCTCTTATAGTTCTGCCTTTATCGTCTGTTGTACTTTATACCTGATGTTACCGCAATGTGAGTTACACTCAAAAAGACCGGCTGCTTTCATTGCATTTCTTCTAGATTCAGATGAATCTGTATTCTTTGATAATACGATGCAATTCTACCTATCCTGTTGACCGATTACATTACCCCTGACAGAAAAAAAGATGATAAGATCAGCTGGAATGTTCAAAAATGGCAAAGACAGGCAGTTACACCATTAGCGGAGGCTTTGAGTCTCTCCTCAGTCATTTACATATAAATTACACTCAGGATCCTGTTAATAGGCTTTTGCAGCCAGTATTCACATACAGGAACCGCAGATTCCAGTAGATAAAGTCAATTTAGTATGGAGCAAAACAATTAACCAGCACTGACAATTGCAAGAAGATAAAATGGGGTTAAAATATTATGATGCCTTTTTTGAGGGTTGCACCTTCTAAAATATAAAGGCAGCTAGACTATATATGTTTATGTAGAAAGATTTTTTTATATATTGTGAGAAAATTATATAATATTAATTCTGATATATTGTGTGTTATTATAAAGACATGTTCGTTCATCAAAAATTATATTATTGAATTTTATTTGTCATTATGCAAATGCAAAAACATTATTATTATTATTATTATCTGGAAAATACTTTTTTATTGTCAACAATATATTTTTTCTTCCCAATATTACAATATAAGAGACATAGGTAAGCTAAAGGCGACAAGGGCTAGAAAAACACAGATTCAAGTATTCTTGAATATACTGTGTGTACATTGCAAAGAATATTTACCATTTTCATTCACAAAATTCATTTCATTCACATGCATTTAATTTACATTTGATTTATGGTTTTTTTTTTAGAAAAAAATTATTTATATTTGTAAAATATTTAATCTCTTTTAGAGGCCCTCTGGTGGTTAATTTTCCCCTTTGAGACCCTCTGGTGGTCAAACTAACTAAATGAGACATAAAAGTTACAATTAAATACATAATTCGAACATTTTTCTCTCCAAGCATGCTGAAATAGGCATTAATAATTGGCTGAATCATTGGCCATATATATATATGCGTGTGTGAATATTCTTATCAACAAATATGGTTGTTCCGCCTTGCTTTCATCTATTTTAATTATTTAAAAATTAAAAATACATTTTTTAGAAAATACTAAATAAATATTTGTTCAATTTCAGCATGTTTAATGTATCATTTACATAATTAAATGTAAATTGCATTGATATATTTGGCCCCTGATTTTGAAAAACCATTGAAAAACTCAAATCAGTCAGCTTGTATAAATGTTCAAATTTTTTAAAATAAAATATTTTTATAATTGAATAAATATTCATATAATAATAATAATGATAATAATAATAAGGAGAAAAGAAGAAGAAAAATATATCATTATTATTATTTATTTTTAGTTTGTGAATATATTATATTTATATTATCTATTTTTTTATCTAAAAAAAAAACACAGATTACAGGTTTTCCCTGTAGCTAAATTCAATATTATAAACTCTATAAATAAAACAAAAGACATAACATGATATTCCACAACCCATTCTAGCTGTGCCAGGGCACAAAGGCCTTACCATCATCCAAGTACTAATCAGGCCTGTGCAAATAGAAGCTCTTTCTTAATGAACTACAGGTCAACAAAAAAGAGCATCTCGCACCTCAAAGTCTGGGGTGGATGATCCCTTCAAAAGCCTGAACTTCATGCATCCTTATCTTCATAATCCTCTAATGCGTGAGGGGTCGGCCTGCTGCATGCGTTTCAGGACCGTGCCGAGGTGTTAGATACTGAGCTAATTAGAACTAGGACTCTGCTTTAGATACCCTTGACCCTGTGACTGATATGCTAACATGGAGCTCAATACGCAGTTTACAAAGCACTGGGAGGAAAGGATTTAGACAATTTAGTTGTTTACCTCAAATCAACATTTAACCGAGCAGGACAAGAAAAACACTTCACATTAATGTGCTAATCAACCTTTGATGCGTTCGGAAAAACTAAGAACGCTTTGAAAAGGAAGAAGTGAACTCATTTGCAGGGAGGTCTGAGACTCTAAATCCACATTTCAGTGAATTAACAGTGACCAGTGACATGTTTAATGAGTTAAGCGCACACTTTGTGTTTTTTTTATGTTTTTGTTTGTTGTTTGGTTTTGTATTGTGTGAGTTTGCTGTATTCTTTAACCTAGTAGTCCGTGTTAAATGCAGAAATCATGATCTTTGTAGTCAGTTGTATATTTGGAATCCCATTCGATGGATTTTGGCATCATATATTTGCTGTATTCTTTAACCTAGTAGGCCGTGTTAAATGCAGAAATCATGATCTTTGTGTCAGTTGTATATTTGGAATCCCATTCGATGGATTTTGGCATCATATTCAGAGTTTAGAACTTTCTCATCCTTTATTTCATCAGCAAAGTCACAGAAGTCAGTTCTTCTGATCTTGTCTGAAATGTGTGTGTTGTCTGGGACCAGTCTAAATCTAATTATTTCAGGTCAGCACCGGGCAGGAAGGAGCAAAACGTGACACGTTGTGGTCTGGGAACCATTTCCTCAGAGCTACTCACACTGAAGCCGTAATCCACAAGCCCAGGCCTTACACCTCAGAGAAGAAAACAACAACTGGATATACAACCATCGATATTTTATCTAAAAGCACATGAATCAAACCACAATTTTGCAGAATTTTTGTTTTATTATCGTCATTTGCACATTTTGCATGTAAAACTGTTGAACAAAACTGTTAAAAATCTTTTAAACTCTTTTAAACTTGTATAATTTGCCGTATTAAAAATAACTGTCTTCCTGAGTTCCCATGAGGCCATAAATGGTAAAAGTCAGTTGTCTAAACAAAAACCTGACACATTACAGGCTGCACACTTCACAAAAAGAGGCGTTACTCTGAGAGAGCAAGCATTTAATAAAAAGCAGAAAATAAGACATTTCAATTGTTTAACATTTTGAATAAATCCCAAAGTAATTTTAATAAATAAAAACATGAATGCATTAATAATTGCACTTTTAATAAATTAATTAAAAATATATACTGTCCAACATTCATGGCTTTCTGTGATTCAAAATAACTTTCCTTCTACCTCATACTTCAGATACACAATACTATATGTTAGGGAGAATCAAAAAATATTAATAAATAAAAAGAATGAATATATAAATAAATGCATTTCTAATAAATTAATGAATAATTGTAATAAATGAACATAATAAATACATAAAAGCATTTCTAATGCATAATAAATAGATAAATATAAAAATAAAAATAAATACATAAAATAAAATAAAAATCCTAAATAAAAAACTTTCTAAATAAGTAAATGAATAATACATTTCTAACCAATAACATAATAAATACATAAAAGCATTTCTAATGCATAATAAATAGATAAATATAAAAATAAAAATAAAAATCCTAAATAAAAAACTTTCTAAATAAGTAAATGAATAATACATTTCTAACCAATTAAATGTAGTTTTAATTCTTAAACAGCAAAAAAGCAATAAAATACATCAAGACCTGTGTAAAATAAAATTACATAGCCCAGTTTTGATTGACTGGCTTTGCATTGTTGATTAAAACGAAATAATAACTAAAAATTAAATTTTTGACTGATCTGACTGAAATGGAAATTGACTGATTTTTTATTTATGTGGTAAGTAGTACTGAACTCAAAACAGAAGTACACAGTGCCCAAAAGTACACAAACACATCAAAATTATTTCCATAAATAAAATCTCCAGACTTTAAATCTAAATCTATCTTGACCTTGTCCTGTACCAGTGAATGTTATTTTACCGCTGCGGTCGCCACCTCCCACCTGTGCTTGAAGTGATGTGAGTTTTCCCAGAGACCCCCTGCCCCTGGTGTGATGTCTCTCTGCCGCTTTGAAATTCTTAAGCGCCTTCTGGAGGTGCAACATCACACCTCTTCATCCAGGATATATTGGGCTGCTGCCTCCAGCTCTGTAGCATTCACTCAGGTACCAGAGAACGAGACGGAAACATCTCCTCTGCTTTGGAAAGATCACAACCATGGAGTTGAACTTTTCTCCTTATATGCTCCAGGGAGCCAAACGCCAGTTTGAATATGAGCGATCATCTACCACCATTGATGCTGGGTATTTCAGTGCCTATGGCAGCCTTTCTCCAAGTTCCTCTATTGATTCTGGATGTTTTTCTCCTCCTGTGAGCTGTTGGGGAGCTGGAAGACAGCCAGAGGCCGCTGGGATCGACTGCGTACCAGCTAAAAAACCCAGATTAGCTCTACCTGCTGATGGAAAGAGACATTCCAGGTCCAAATACCCTGGAACGAAGCGTCAGACGGCCAGTGAAAGAGAGAAGCTCAGGATGAGGGATCTAACCAAGGCTCTCCATCATCTCCGAACCTACTTACCTCCTTCTGTGGCTCCTCCTGGACAAACCTTGACCAAGATTGAGACCCTTCACCTCACTATTAGCTACATCTCGTATCTTTCTGCTCAGCTGGAACAGTCTGAGGAGACTTCCAACCATGAAACAACACCAAGATGCTACTCACAAGATACTTCAGATAGGTTTCAGAATGGTCTGCTTTCAGAAACGTGGTGTCTGGATGAGCCACAGGGACTTGTGCAAGACAATGTCCAGTATCGTCCAGCATTCATGACCTTCAGTGATTCAGCACAACACATGGAAAACAACTTTCCTGCTACTTCACACTTCAGAGATGCACAATCCTATATGGTAAAGAGGCTTTTCATTATTTGCTTTATTATTTGCTAGATACTGAATTTTCATTTAATAACTATAAGAGTTTTATTTGTTTGTTGCACAGTGATTTAATTACAATTTTATCTTTTAACAGTTTCCCTGCACAACAACACATGATGCTACAAACAGTCATCAGTTTTTCCAATGAAGAACGCAAGAGGATAGGAGATGAGGCCACCTTATGCTAAAATCAGATGATCACTGCGTGAAAACTTCATCTAAAGGCTATTTGTTTGTTGCATTAATTATTTGTAATTATTTATCAGATAACATATTTTTTTAATTGAATACATTTGTATATATTTCTTATTTATTGACTTTTTGTAAATAAATGCTTTGAAAATTTACAAATTATTTGCATTTTCTCAATTTTCTCTCATAAGTTTAATCATGAAAGCATACACTGTAAAAAAAAATCCGTAAAATTTATGGTAAAAAACCAGCAGCTGTGGTTGCCGGAATTTTACCGTAAAAAATACGGTAGCAACGTTTTAGGTTTTAACTTAAATTTACAGTTAAATACTGTTTCATTTACTGATATAATGTTAATATACCAACCTATTGAAGTACTGAAATCTGTTTTGTACCTTTGTAATGCACTGATAATCACCAAATGCAGGTGGTGATGAGAAAGTCACATGATGAACCAAAGCCCATCACAAGCAGCTTTTAAATAATAACATATATAGAAGGTGCACAGTGTCATTCACACAAACACTAAACACCATCATGGTAACAAACATGAAACTGAAATAATGCAATAAACATTCATTTAACAACATTAGTAACCATTTAACAGGTTTTTACTGTAGCATTTTTACAGTCTTTTACCATTAAATTCACGGTCATTTTTTACAGTAGTTCAAACTTTCTTAAAAAATAAAACAAATAAATTTGACTTAAAGAATGACCTTGGGTACGGCCAAAACAATTAACCCTCTACCGCACGCATTATGATAGACCTATAGAAAAAAATATTTGAATCTT
>NW_015536561.1:984879-995091 GCF_001515605.1 Sinocyclocheilus anshuiensis
TAGGGGAATTTACCGTTAACCATTTAACAGGTTTTTACTGTAGCATTTTTACAGTCTTTTACCATTAAATTCACGGTCATTTTTTACAGTAGTTCAAACTTTCTTAAAAATTAAAACAAATAAATTTGACTTAAAGATATGGCTACACCATGCGGTAGAGGGTTAAATTAATATATTAAACGTGGCTTAAGTGTACAAATATACTAGCCCATTACACGTTTTTCTGTTAGAACTAAGCTTAAATTTATTGGATTTGATTATTATAATAAGAAGTTACTTAATATTTCAAAATGTTCTGTGCACTCTACTGAAAAACCAGCAGCAGTTTAATAAAGACACATTTTTTATTAATTTTTTTTTTATTTGTATATATGTTTATTATTATTTTATTTCTGCTCCTCTTCTTTTGGTAACTGTTTGGCAGTTACCAAACATTCTTGTAGTCATTTAATTGTATTTTTTAAGTCAAGCAAATCTAAGTTTATTTCTTAATATTATAAAATGTTACTCTATTTATTTGTGTAGTTTCAATACTCTTCATGATGCTGTTTCAACATGTTCTTCAGAGGCTGAAAATGAAATTAATGAGTTAATTTCTGAATGAGTCTGACTCGCTGTTTCACTGGGGAAGTCAAAAATTTTGAAAGAAAAATAAATATGGAATATATATCACTTTTAAAGCATGAAGTATAAAATATATTAATATCCTACTGTAGATTATATTTAACTTTGGCTCAAATCTATATAGAAAAAAAATTAGGGAAAAGCATATTTTAGACTTACCTTTCCTCTTTATTTGAGATCTGCTTTTAAGAAAAGTCTTGAGAGTTTTTATGCAGTGTGGAAAGCATAACATCTCATGATACCACATGATAAGGATTTGTGTTCTCATCTGAGTATTTTAAGGGACCTTTATATGTAAACTTGCCACCAAAATATCCCACTTCTTCTTTTGTGGAGCCGTCAAAAGCAGTCTTGGCAATCATTTGTCCAGGTTTATTGTTGTCCCGCAGACAAAGACCAATTTCCTGATAAATTTTTGGGCCTCCTGACAGCAGGGGAAAGTGTGATATGTGAAAGCAGTCCAAAGTTTGGTCTCATATTGAAATGCCTGTAATGTCTAATAACAAATATTAGCAGAGTATAGGAAACTGTATGCAGTGTAAGGAACTGTCTCATCAGAAACCAATACATTTTAATTCAATTTACAGTAAAAACTATAATAATGTTACTTTTTATAACATACTGAATATCTTTTATAAAAGAAACTTGAGATGATTTTACATGTCTGTACTTCTTCATTCATAAGCTACACAAAGTCAAACTGCAACATTGAATCTATTCACAACATGTGTCTCAAAACAAAGTATGTTTTAGCCAATGAACCTATACTTTCTGTATGGTTTTCACTCTGATATTTCCACAAATACTGCGGCTGTCACTTGTGTCAAATGCATCTTTATTAGTATTTCCTCTTGGAAAGTAGCTCCAAGTTTCCGAATTGTATACTACAATGGTGTATCCCCTTTAATGTAAGTTGCAAGCACCCACAAAGAATGAGAACCTGTGAGAAACATTTCATCTTTTACATTTTATAGTAAAATTAATTAATTTAAAAATATCAAACAATTGACAACTGCTTATAAATAACAAGTATGGCACATTCAAAGATAATAATAATAATAAGAAGAAGAAGAACAATAAACGTCTTCATGTAAGTTAAACTGACAGATTGCCATGTCATAAATTTAATAAATACCTATATGCACATTTTATTAAGTAATGCAAAGAAGTCATGAAAATTGTCCCCTTATTATTTACATAGTTTTAGATGGTTCAATATTATTTGATTCATATCAGGTATATTGTTTGTTACTATCAGTACTCTCAAGAGATATCTTACAACTTCAGACAAAGACTTCAAGACTTGGTACATGAAACAAACTGATGATTTAAAATAGAGAAATAAATGTCTCCTTACATCACAAGACAACATTAGTAAGACTTAACAACAAAATCATCAACAACAGTACATTAAAATAGAAAACAGTTAATGCCAGCATAGCTATTAGTTTTGCTGCACCTGTTTCAAAGGTAAATCCTATGAAATCATACGTTAAAACAGATGTTGGAACTGAAAACACATACAGAAGAGTAAATAAATTGTTCATCTTGTTCTCATACTAGTGAAAACCCATCCATAGATCATAAAAAGTCGAAGAGTGTACGAGTCAAGTAACAAGGTGTGGAAAATTATCAGTTATGTCAGGTTGTTCAAGGTTGCAAACACAAACACACAGGTCAGAATTAGAGGCTGTCCTTTCAACTGATCATTAATTGGCAATCTTTTGAAACTTTTTATTTTGATGTGAATTTTTTATAAATTAGTTAATTTCTACCTGATGTGCCATTCAGATTCCTGAAAAACATAATCACTGACACGTACATTTTAGTATGCACATGTGGCATGTAGCCACTGCTATGATGGAAGCTAAAAAAAAAAAAACTTCTGTCGGCCCCTTAAGTGCATCGGCCCACCGGGAAAATGCCCGGTATGCCCGATTACCAATCGGATACTATGATTCAGATACAAAGTTCTACACCATGAGAGGAAATAAAACTGTAGAGGATGATGATTTGAATGAAAATTATCACAAGGAAATTATTATTCATTTCAAATCATTATTCATATTCAAAACTATTATTCTCTCTTCGGACGTATATTTCTATTCCCTCTTTTCAAAAATGGATTTAATTCAAAATACTGTATATATAGAAGTGGTGGTGGGCCACCTGGACCAAAAAATGCCAGGGCCGATTTTTTGTACCAGTCCAGCCCTGGATGTCATCCAACATATATGTGATACCAAATTCAGGAAAGGGTGACTGTCCTCTAATATAAGTTGCAAGCAACCGTAATGAGTGACAACCTGTGAGAAACAACAACTAAAACAATCAACAGAACTCAATGAAGTGCACAGTAATAAGAGATTCAGTAAACTATACAGAGAAATAAAGACATTTTTCATAAGCTGTTGGGAAAGTCTGCCTTGCATAACAAAAATAATAAATAATATTGACCTCACTATGTTATGTATAATGTTGAGTAGAAATACTTTTAGTGGTTTGGTATGGTGACTCCATATATTGAAAAAAAATCCATATATTCCAAATGCAACATTGTAAAATACGAACAAATAGCAGGGGTAAAATCTGAAAGTGAAAGTATTGTGTGGTTATTTGTTAAATTACTACTTTGCACATATAAAGACATGTAAAACACAATAAAACGTTTACATTTTCAAGAGTACTTACCCTTTGAAGCAATTGTTGGTAGTAAGAGCACAAACAGTAACAAAATTCTTTCCATATTGTTGAGCATGTATGGTGTATAATTATCACACATTATGTTCACCTAACTGGAAAATCAGGTTTGTGCACATCTATGACCTAAAATACTTTGTTGTTTTATTTCCCCGTGTAATAGGTATAGCTGAAATATTTAATTCCTAAGTAAGTAAATGTTGTTGGAAGAGAGTTAAGGCAAAGATCTAAAAGCATTTATTTAACAAAACCAAAATAAGTCATAAAAGAGTACTATGAAACACGATCAGGACTAAAAACCACACCATACACACAAGAACAGAAATAACAGCTGAAACTGAGGACTATAAATACACAAATTAAATGAGGATCTAAACAAGAAATGGGTGAAAATCATGAGTAACCAAGGGAACAGATTAACAGGAAGAAAACAAGAGAGGAGGGAGAATGCAAACTAAAAGTCCATAAGTAAAAAAAAAAAAAAAAAAAAGTTTTTATAAGTTCGAATAATTTCAAATTGCAGTTAATGATTTGTAAGTCAGCAAAACAAAAGCTAAACTAAACTATGTGAAGATAAACAATAAATCTGCAAATGTCAAATTTTAGATTTTGAAGAGACGATGAGACAAAAATAACTTTCGATTTTTTCATTAGACCATTTTAATTAATTTCAGCTCTGGTCTTACCCACATGCCACTTTCTCCATATAATAACAGCAGCCCCAAAACACCAACACCAGAACCAGGTCTGAGGAGTCTTGAGGTGGCTTTCTAGATGAGCTTTTCACTGGGAATAAAAATATCTATCTTACCTATATGAGCTCAGTGGCTCAAATGTAAATTTTGGGGGAGAACATGCTGGAGAAAAACCCTTCTTATTCACTTGAGTTGGTCTCTTTTTAAGGTAATTCCTGAAAGTTGCTATGCAGAATGTTTATTGTCTCATGACACCACTTGAACAGCTCAAGAGATAGAGTTGCCATTTATTTTGGGCTCTCATATATAAACTTGTCATTCAAATGCATTTCATCTGCAGTGGAGCTGCTAAAAAGAAACTTGTAGATCATTTGACCAGGCTCATCATTGTCCCACAGCTCACAGTGACTCTTCGCCTGATAAAGTTGATGACTTGTCAGATCAGGAAAAAAACATAACCTGTGTCATGGCCCCATAACATGACCATGTTCTGTCAATCTCAACATGCCATATTTTAACCAACTGAACATACTTTCTGTATATTTTTTTTCCACATGACTATAATCTTCCCACATGTAAAGGCTGAAAATCATGCCTCATTGCATAACAGATGTAAGAAACAATCTCATCTTCATTTGTAGTATTATCTCTAGAAATGTATCTCTTTGTCTCTAATTACAGTGTCCTACTGCCATCATCCAACATTAATGTGATGCTGCTAAATCCAGGAAATTACTTCTCTCTGCCTTCAAAGGATAATGTTTAAACTTGGGGTTAAAAAAAAAAACATCTAGAGTTCCATATGTAGCTATTATTTTTTATGGACTCTAGTGTAAATTAATAACAACTTTGATTTGTTTTCAAAAGTAACCCTACATGAGTTTGTGACTTTCACTTTCATTTTTGAACAATCCACCCAAAAAACGAACATCCTCAACAAGACGATTTCTAAGCTAAATAATAACTGTGCTGGCTAACCTATATGTAAGAAAACACTGAAGACCTCTGAGATCATTTTACAACACATGATAACTGATACACAAGATGGTGCCAGTTGCATTTGTATGAAAAAAAGATGGTATGATAGGAGAGACATGAATGTAGTGCTGGTGTCCTGACATTTTATCCTACCCGTCAGATTGTCCTACCAGGGTACTGCGCATGCGCACATCAATATGGTGTCCTTTTTCTCACGCTGAATAACAATATTTAATGTATCTGCATTACTGTAAGGATAGGTTTATGGTTGGGGTAGGTGTAGACTTTAATAAAACTTATTATTTAATTATAAACTAAAATTATTTATTGTTGGTTTCCTGTAGCTGTATCCCTTCTAGCCACAGCCACAAATATAACACAATTACTGTATTTGCATTACTGTAAGGGTAGGTTTAGGGTTGGGGTAGGTGTAGATGTTAATAACCAGGTAGCATTTTGTACTACCCACTGTTTTAATGGGAGGTAGCAAAATCTGACAGGGTAGCACAAATCGACAGAACACCGGTTTCAGACTTAAACTTTCAGTTCAGAATTAAATATTCCAGACAGTGTCACCGTGTAATAATGACTTTAATCTTCTTCTAAATATATACATTAGCTTGAGTGAACCGCATGAATTTGTTACACAAGAGGCAAGTATTTAGCTGAAACATAGTTAGCTATAAGCAAATGCACAGGGTTGGGGAGTAACGAAATACATGTAATGTTGTTATGTAGGCTATTTAACATACAAAATATGAGTAAATTCGTTATAGTTACATTTACGTATTTATGTATTTTAGATTACCAAAGTGATTACTTAGAATTTTAATGTCATTAATTTCATTTAATAATAATGTACAATGTTTGGAATTTTTTTGCCAATGAGGCAACTATCTGAAGGGAAATAATGAGAAGAATAGCAAAGTGCAGTAAACGGTAAAACCGTTGTTCATAATTCAGTTCATAATTAAGATATTAAATAAAATAATATGGTAAGATACAACAGTTTGCAATATCAAGCAGCAAAACGTTTTGTACAGTTAAAAATAACTGGAAGTGGACGACACCGGAAGCCAGACACACTAAATTTACTAATAAAAATCTGCCATTGTTGGCAGAGGCTATTTACAGTAACTTCACCCACCAATATCTAGTTGGGATAAACATCATTACAAAAGACGCCTATCAAATAACAGCATGGTGTAGATAGTAAGACATAGTAATAGATCTGATGCGATCAACGAAATTTCGAATCCGCCTTTTGCCGAGCTCGTACATTTCCCGTTTTTCTCCCTTTTCCCCATCATATCAGATCTGAAAGGCGTTTGTTTTCAATAAAAATGAAGGAAATATTCGAAAAGTGGAAGGCGGCATCCATTTAATAATTTTAATAAACATGATAATTTACACTCAATATGTTATTGCATACTGTTTTATAATGTAGGCCTACTAGTACTGAGGTGCAAATATATCTGCAACTATTTGCACTAAGCATAAATAGCATCTAATTACTATTACACTTAATGCAAAGAAAATACTACTGTTTTTGCATAGTGTAGGTTAAATAGAATCTATGTTAAATAGAATCTTATTTGCACTTAGTGTAACTAGATCTATTAGTGTAAATATCACTTAATGTAAATAGTATATATTCCTATTTGCACTTAATGCGAATAAACTTCGTAATAAATCCACAGCAGAAGAGTTGCGTGTCTGTGAGCAACACAGTGCTGTTTGTTCTCTGAATGAATCCGCTTTTTGAAGGAATCGGCTGAGCGAATGATTCAATTAGCCTACATTCATAAAATCGCTTCATTCCTGAATGAATCAGTCCTTTTGAACGAATTAAATTATTCCATGAGTCATTCATTAAGATAGCTTTGCCACCACTTACTGGAGGTTTTAGTTTCATATTTGAAAACATAATCATAACATTTCATAAGATGTATTTTTAATTACTGAATAATTGACAAATTTCAAAGGAAAAAACAAAAACAAACAGCACGTGCTTTAAACAGTCAACACTGAAAAGACAGTTAAAGACTCTTAACTTATAAAAATCTACACATCATTTTGTTTTGTTTTGATTTACATTTTGGTTTGTATAGATTTGCTTTTCAGGCTTACAATTATATTTTAGCAGCTGAAAGCACACTGTTGTTCTATTTAGCTATTGATCAACAATTCAGCATGCAAATTACACTTAAAACTTGTAGAAGGAGAGAATTTGGTTGAGAAGATATAGCTAAGCAAATTTTAAGACCTAACAAATTTAACTTTGCAAAAATTGATTTTATAGAATTCTTTTGAAATTCTACCTTTTGGAGGACCTGAGCAAAAGTAGAAAGAAAAAAAAAAGTGTAGTTCCCTTTCATGGGAACTTCGAACTGCGTCCTCTAGGGGTCGCTATGGGGAACGCCTCGTCGTGACCCGTGTCTGAAGCATACATTGAAAAAACACCAACTCATTGGCCGGCGACAGCCATGACGTCACTACCGGTGCGACTATAGTATAAATAGGCGCCCATGGTTACATAAGTAACCTGAGACTTTTCTCTTGGAAAAAGAAAACCCTTTAGGCTGTTTGTCAGAAGAATAACTGTTTGTCGTTTAAAGATAGCCTATTTCTCCAATCATGTTGTTTTGTGACATGACATTCACACAATGTTTCCACATTTTCTTCAGATGCTTGCAATTTAATGTTTAATCTTAAAGGGGTCCTATTATGCTCTTTTACAAAGTCTTGATTTTGTTTTGGGGGTGTACTAGAACATGCTCTTTCTAGATCTTTTTAATGCCCAAACATACACACTACACACTGACTAAAATTTAAAAAGTGAAAAAGCATAATAGGACCCCTTTAAAGACAAGTTACAGCTCATTATGTGAATTTTATTGTAACTATCAAATAAAGCTGGAAGTTTTTAGTCAGTAGTACCACAAAAAAACTAACACTTAAAAACTTGTAATTTTTTCATGTGAAATTTCTTTTAATTGCCTGCTAAATAAATACTGATCAATGATACCAATACATAGTATTTTCCACAGTTCGTTTTTAATGACAATAAGTACTTTTGTTCCAATTGTACCCATGTCGGGTACAGTTGAAACAGTACAATAGTAAAGTTGAAACACTCATCTTTAATGCTCTAAAGTAGCCAAAATAACAAAATGTTAAAATGTCTTGAAAGATATCATTGTAAAAAAAAAATAAACATCAGCTTTTCTTTTTATTCCTGTTCTTTATAATATACAACTGATAATTTGCTATTCAATAGCAAAACATCTAAGAGTTAAATGGCTCACAGTTCATCAGTAAATCACTGATAAGTTTAAAGGGGTCATATGATGCTATTTTAAAGATCATTATTTTGTGTATTTGGTGTAACAGAATATGTTGTTATTTCATAATAAAGCCAAACAACTGTCGAAACTCATTTTTTCATTGTTTGAAGATGTTGATCCATGTAGCATCAAGTCATGATATTTAATTTGATTATGTTCGTTTCGACATGTTCTTTACATGCTGAAAAAAAAAATTTTATGAATGATCTGAATATGCAAAAAGATAATAAAATCATTTAATTCATCAACTTCATTGATTCAACTAATTCATAAAAAAAAATAGGTTTAAATAATGTACTTACTAGAAGCAGCAGAATAACCACTTCTGGGTGAATCTACAAAATCAAAAGAATGTTATTCATAAAAATCAAGTATTTTCTAAACAAAACTAGTAGTTATCATTCATTTCAGTTTTTGTCCTACCTGCTCGTCTCTTCCTCCATTTATATCTGATGACTCCAGTCCCAAACACCAACACTAGAGCCAAAACTATCAGCACTGAGAGAATCGCTGTTTTAAATGGTTCACTGAAATCGAATTCTAAAAAAAGTTCACATAATGAATGACATTTTTAATGTCTTCACATCTAATTACCGCAACTGCAAATTATTACCAATTACCAACATCAGAACTGAATTAATCACTGATTTAAATGGTTCCCTGTGATCAAACTCTGAACACCAACCACAGACTGAGAGAGTGACTTTAAATGTTTTTGTTTTTACTGTTAAGATTGTGTTTTCTGTAAGAGCTCATTACCCAAAGTGACGTCCAGTTTGTTGTCCAGACTGAGGAGTGTGACAGAGCAGGTGAAGTTGTGTTTGTCTGCAGCACTGATCTCCAGACTCTTCCTCATCTGGTACGTCCCGTCAGCATTGGGCAGCAGATCTCCTCCAGTGATCTCATGATCAGCTACAGGCTGCCCATCTCTGAACAGGGTCAGGTTGATGTGACGAGGGTAAAATCCTGTTGCCAAACAACTCACACGAATCCCTCCAGAATCTGAGTTTGCTTTCTGGGTGAGCTTGATATTGGGTGTTACTGTAACAACAAAAAAGGTAATTTCAAAGAACTTTTCACATCTATAAATGCATGGGTGTAACACCAGGGCAGCCACGAAACAGACAGGTAAACAGAGGGCAGTGACTCAATAGTACTAGGTTTTCATTCAAATAAAAAGGTAAAATAAAAGGGTGGGGAACAGGGAACCAAGAAGGACATACAACATAAACAAACCAAAACCAAGAGCATGGGCAGAATCAGGACCACAGAACAAAACCAGAACAAAAGTTACAAGAACAACTGAAAAGTACAAGAGAAAACAAAGATGGGCTGATTAATCGAAAAACAAACTAAAAAAAAAAAAAACTAGAAACTGACTACAAAAGGCACAGGAAACACCACAACATAAAGATCCAGAGACAACAAACAAGGAGTAATATAACAATGTGTCAAATTTAAGTTTATTTATGAGCCTGAAGATTGTTTTTAAACATCTGGAATGTCAGATTCATAATACAAATGTACACGTGTCCTTGAGGACTTACTCCTTCTATTCACTTGACCTCCTCTCTTTTTGAGGTAATTCCTGAGAGTTGTTATGCAAACTGGGTAAAAGAACTTTGCAAATTCCTGCTTAAATTCTTCCAGGTGAGGTTTGAGCACTTCTTGTGTAATATTTACAGTCACATTTACAGTGTAAGTAAATATGTTGTTAAAGTAACACAGCTCATCTGTGGTGTAGCCACCAGCAGCATCTTTGATAATCATCTTTCCAGGCTTGTCAAGTTCCAGCAGCTCACAGACAACCAGTGTCTGATAAACATCAAGACCTGTGAGGAAAATAAGGCAGAGATTTTCATGGATTG
>NW_015536561.1:995382-997433 GCF_001515605.1 Sinocyclocheilus anshuiensis
GGATTGGCCCCCTTCACCAAAAAAAAAAAAAAAATCTTTGTTTTGCAAACCATTTTCAAGTAAATTTTCAATTTAATAAAAAATGTCTTTGTAATAAAAATAAATAATTTTCTTATAGCCTTATAGTCGATACATTTGGGGGAAAGTTACACCAAATTATATTTTACAAGCTAAACTTTAAAATTTAATCAACTGATATTTAATAATAATTTATTGTTTTAAGGGACTTATTGACCTTGACACAGTCATGAGGGTCTGCAGGGGGTATCTCTATGATATAATTTCCTGTTTTATGTGTTTTTCTGCATGGTGATTGGACCACATGACTTTTGATTTTGCAGACAAATGCTTTTCAAATATTATAAGCACAATAATACTTTTGTTATTTTTAATAAATAAATAATATTAAGCTGAAATTTCTATAAAAGGTTTTCTTTTAATTCTGATATCAAAAGTTTACCTCAAAAAGCAAAATTAATTTAAAATCAGACTTTAATGACATTATCATCATAAAGATGTATTTAAGTAATTGAGTATGTATGAACTGCATTTTATGCATTTTTAAATAGAATAATAGATTAAAATCATTGAGAAACCCATACTTACTCTCATTTTGGCTGTAGTCTTTCAACAGTGCAGATCGTCTCAAAAATGAGTTATACATGTAGTCACTTATACCCTTTATGTAATCTGAATCAATCACATCATCCTCTTTCGTCGTATTCCCTTTTGGAAAATAAGTCTCTGAATTATAGTATCCAACTGTAATGTCATCCAGAGTTGTTGTGCAACTAAATTTAGGAAATTGTGTTTCTCCTTGAATATAAGTTGAAAGCAACGACAAAAAGTGAGAACCTGAAACACAAATAGATTTTTTATTTTTATTATGAACAAATACTTTATATCTATTTCTACCATACGAGACAGTAGCCTACACCTATAGGTTACAAGAAATCTTTTGAACTGTATCCAGTATTTATTTTTGATTTAAACCCTAAGTCTTGAAATCTTGGCAATTTAGGGTTAGGGTTAGCATTAAATAGCATAGGGTTAGCACTTTCATTTAGCATGAAAGTTATATGAGTGACGCGCTATTGAGGTCAGAGAGGACATGATATGTGACAATCTTCATTAATCTTGAATTTAATTCATTGAACAGGATTAGGTTTTAAAATTCGAACATGTAAAAACAAACTACTTGCCATATGACGCAGATGGAAGTGAAAGTACAAGTAAAAAGACAAGGACAGGAGATCCTCTCCATTTGCACTGCATGCTTTTAGTCTTAAAATGTGTTGCAAAAATGTACCTGCACATTTTTAAACGGGTGTCTATCAACATATTACAGGCTAGAGCAGTGTCTCTCACACTGTCTTGTTTCGTTTTGGTTGATGCAATAGGACACTGGTGGGTGTGGCCACACCTTAAAGGAGCACTGCCTTCTGGTGAAAGGTAGAAAACCCTTCGAGATAGGATTTTGCTCACTAAATAGAAACAAATATTACTGGGCCAGTTCCTGCTTTGTTTGTTACTACAGTTAACAGGGAATAAAATGCAAAGAATAACATTTTTAAAAAATTGTTAGTTTTCTTGTAAGCTTTTTAAATATTGCTGGCCCACTTTGGCTGAATGTGTGAGAAGGGTCTGGCTGCAGCCTGGCACTTGCACTCTCAGACGTGCATTCTCAGACGTGCATTCTCAGACACTTGCGCTTCCGCTAGCTACGTCACTTGCAGGCTTCATTTTTTATTTTGTTCTATTTTTTATTACTTTTTGTTTGAATCTCTCAACATTTTACAACAGTAGCCAGGTGGTGAAGACAAGAAAAAAGAAACTAAATTACAATGTCACTTGCAATCGCCACTTGCACTCTCCGCTACCTGCGACGTCACTTGCAATCGACACAAATCGTGCGTGTTGCCAATGGAGACAAGACGCTGTGGTGGTGATTAAACAATTAAAACTAATTTAGTACTATAACATACAGGGTCCTGCAAGAAAAAGACAAGACCCGCAAATCCGTGGCCACAGAACAGCAGAATATGAACGCA
>NW_015536561.1:997452-997740 GCF_001515605.1 Sinocyclocheilus anshuiensis
AAAAAATAAAAGACTGCAAGTGACGTCGCTAGCAGAAGCGCAAGTGTCTGAGAGTGCAAGCCTGAGAGTGCAAGTCTGAGAGTGCAAGTCTGAGAGTGATAGTAGTATTTTAGCACAGACTGGACTGCTGTCTTACCTCAGACCCGCCCCGAGTGAGCTGTCATCAGTCCGCCATTGTTTCACGCTGGAGCAGATGTAGACAAGAATGACTCCTAAGCGATTGAGGTATTCTGTTGTTGGATGTAATAATGAACATAGCAGTCGTCATTTACTCCCGACATCTGAGCC
>NW_015536561.1:998499-1001248 GCF_001515605.1 Sinocyclocheilus anshuiensis
AAAAAGGTGTTTTTTACACTACCATTGAGAAATTTTAACCAAACTATGTTACAGACTTTTAATTAAGACCCTAAAGAATCATATCAACTTGTGGAAAATGGGCATCCTATGACCCCTTTAATGACATAAAAGATTTGTAAATATTTTACTTTTTTAGCTAAAAATACTTAAAGGAAAGGATGTGTGGCGTCCCATATCCATCCACACACACACACACACAGCAGTGAGTAATGAACAAACACACACACACCCGGGGCAGTGGGCAACCATTTTTGCTGCGGTGCCCGTGGAGCAGTTCGGGGTTCGGTGCCTTGTTCAAGTGTCTCACCTCAGTCATGTCATTGAAGGTGGGAGAGAGCGCTGATCATTCACTCCCCCCACCTACAATCCCTGCCAGTACCTAGACTCAAACTCGTGACCTTTTGGTTACAAGTTCGACTCTCTAACCTTTAGGCCATGACTTCTGTAGCAATTTTTACATTTTAAACTTTGTAATCCAAATTGTATGTTTCAGAATCAATAAAAATGTAAAAAAAAAAAAAATGTATGTTTTGTGCTTGTAAAGGTTACGTCCTAATACCTATGTATAAACAATGAGACCAGGCTGGATGTCTTTATCAGCTGTTTGGACTCTCATTCTGACGGCACCCATTCACTGCAAAGGATCCATTGGTGAGCAGAGCACCTAAAGAAAAGTTCTGTTTATGTCACTGGATATGGGTTCCTATAGTACATTTTATTTTATGCATTAAAGGTACAATACTATGTTCTTACAACATCCTGTAAGAGTGAATGAATTACACATCTCACAATGTGTTGCAAATGACACAATCGAACAGGCATAAAACTTAAAAGTATTGAGTAAACTACATTACTGATAAGGATAAAATAAGTGACTGTAAAATATACCATCTATAAATGGGAGGATATCAGATCCTGGGTTGTATTCACTTATAGGGAAAATAACTTCTTAAATGAAGAATTATTATGAAAAACAATCTGTGAAATAGCATCATAGTGTTTGGCAATACTGTACAACAATGTCATGCCAATAAACCTGAATTGAGATTTTAAAAAGTGCAATTGGACTCTTTGTATCATTTTAGAACAAAAACAATGCTCTAGTTTCTACTAATTTAACACACCAACAATGTAAATTACTTACTGTAAACCGGTCCTTAAAATACCGTGCTGATATCCGAGACAACAACTTCATCAGGATCATCAGGATGCTTGTTCCATACTCTCTTCAGATGCTGAAAAATAAATGAATCATTTAGTTTTATTTTAATAAAAGTGAGTGAAGTGACATGACATGACATGTGTCCAAGTATGGTGACCCATACTTGGAATTAGTGCTCTGCATTTATCCCATCCAAAGTGCACACACACAGCAGTGAACACACACACACACACCATGAACACACACCCGGAGCAGTGGGCAGCCATTTATGCTGCGGCGCCCGGGGAGCAGTTGGGGGTTCGGTGCCTTGCTCAAGGGCACCTCAGTCGTGGTATTGAAGGTGGGAGAGAGCGCTGTACATTCACTCCCTCCACCTACAATCCCTGCCGGTACGAGACTCAAACCCGCAACCTTTGGGTTATGAGTCCAACTCTCTAACCATTAGGCCACAACTTCCCTTAATATTCTATTAACTAACTCACTATAAGTAGCAGAATAATCACCTTTAGCTGAAGCTATAGCGAAAAAAGTAAAAAAAAAAAAAGATTAAGGCCAATTAAATATTGTGTCATAAATTACAATATCTGTATGTATCTTAAGCATCACATTTAGATTGGACAACTCAAACTCAAACGAGACCCTCCAGAATCTGAGTCTGCTTTCTGGATGAGAGTTTGCTTTTCACTTGGGAAGGAAGGGAGAGAAAAATGGATAAGGTAATATACCAATCTGAATAAAAAATGTGTATGATTGTTGCATATAATTGTCGTATCATGCTGTATGATCCATTGCAACCTGGCTATTTATTTATTTATTTATTTAAATTCAAGAAAATACCAGAAACACATGAGGATGTACCTTTCCTGTTCACTTGAGTCCTTCTATTTTTAAGGTAATTCTTCATTATTTTTATACAGGCTGGGTAACATCTCAAGATTCTAAGTAATTAGAAGAACTCTGATGTGTGAATTGTCCATTAAAACATCAACAGCAGAACCTCTAAAAGCAGTCTTGGTGATCATTTGTCAATGTTTCTCATTGTCGCCCTGTTCACAATGAGTCATCACCTGAAAAAACTGCATGATCTGTTAGAAAATAAAGAAATAAAAATAAAGAAAGAGATTTATCAACACATCTGACCTCAGATGCCCCCTTTTTTATTTGATATCTGAACGTATTTTTTACAAAAAGGAACTTTTACTTAACTATTTTTATTATTTTACTTAACATGATTTTATATTCTATTCATGCAATATCTCACTCAAAGCCAGTCATAATTTAACCAACTGAACTTATTTTATTTGTGGTTGACAGATCTTAGAGATTTTTATCTTTTTTTAATATGAGCAACCACATAATCACTTATGGTCAAAGTCAAAAGTCAAAGTCTGCTTTATTCAGTGGCGGCTCGTCCCAGTAGCCCCTCACTGCAGAACAAAGATCCAGGGGGCGGGATTGGATCCACATCTAGGGTTTAGGGGTGGAGATGGGTGGGTTTAGGGATCAGGGGGTGGAGACGGGTAGGTTTAGGTATATGTAAGGTGGGAGGAGTTGGATCTGGATCCA
>NW_015536561.1:1001679-1001878 GCF_001515605.1 Sinocyclocheilus anshuiensis
CCAACCTCGCCCCCTGGATCTTGTGTTCTGCAGTGAAGACCATCTCGCTCGTCGGGGGAGGCATGGGAGGCACAGCTTCCCCAAAATGTTGAGATGAAAATGGGAGGAGGACGATTTAATGTTAATAAAATTCACAGTTCATTTCAGTTCATGTCTCAGAATGTGTATTTTTTGTTTGTAATTTCACAGCTGTAATACC
>NW_015536561.1:1002224-1002738 GCF_001515605.1 Sinocyclocheilus anshuiensis
ATAAAATTCACAATTCATTTCAGTTCATGTCTCAGAATGTGTATTTTTTTGTTTGTAATTTCACAGCTGTTATATGTTATGCCGCTTTTCTATCGCGAATGTGCCGAATCTGCTGATGTAATTACAACCGCTAATGATAGAGAAGGGGAGGGGGAGGCCGGGGGAGAGCTGTGCTGCGTCTCAATAATGTGCCTACTTATACTAGCTACGCTCTTAAAGTATGTACTCTTTTGGTGAAGAAAAAGTACACACTTTTGAGTGTGTAGTAGAGGGTAGGCCTGGGCGATAAAACGGTATCGATATTTATCGACGGTACACCTTCTTCGGTAACGATATAAAAATGTTCAATATAGGCACGTGCTATGAGTGACGCAGACAGCACATACAAACACACAAACACGGACATGAGTGCTGTACCTGCCGGTGATGAGGAGATTGTGAATAAAAAAAAATTAATATTAGTCAAATTTAAAATAAACACTTGCATTTGAATGTTAGGAGTGGGTCAGGGACC
>NW_015536561.1:1002777-1013250 GCF_001515605.1 Sinocyclocheilus anshuiensis
ATTTTTTAGACGGACAAATATGACTGCTGCACTCGCATCTCACTCAAGAGATGTTGCCATGCAAAGTTTAAACAGTTTAAACTTTTAGAAAACACGTAGCGAATTTGTGGATATTTATTCCTTTTCACTGCGTCTCATATGTTTTTAAATGCAATCTGAGTGAATGGCGCTTCGGCTCTTTGGATTAAGCAATGCATAAATACATGATGCTGTTTTGTTCATAATTGTTTATGCAATTTACGAAATTATATTAGACTTCGGGCTCCCATGATCCTTTGTGCAGATTCTTTGCATGATGACGGCGCCTCCGTTTGGGAAACAGTTCAAGAAACAGTTGTTTGGTCCCCTACACCCTTCAACCCTTCGAAGCTCTCACTCCGGAGGGTAAACCCTTTGAAGGGATTAGGGCATTAGGATGAGCCCTTCCGAATGGAATGCAGGGAGAGTGTGCATGGATCCATACTTCAAAAATCGACCTAAAATAGTAGATTATCCGGGGACTTTTGGCATACACTTTTCAGCATACTATGTTTTGGGACACACTTATTCTAATCTCACATACTATTTAGGATGGATAGTATGAACAGACGCCGGGTTGGTCTGCCATGACAGTATTGAGGCCTATATGTAAAATTTAACGGTCATTTGAGACCCCACACCATACCAAGGACACAAGTTCATTCTGTTCATCACATTACTGCATTTACCGGTATTTCAATTCATTAAAAAGGAAAAACTTTGCAGTTATCTTGTATATGAGCATTTGTGTTGTTCATAAAGCTCACTCTGTGAACATATACACCCAGTTCTTCCTGACAAAATCCCAAGCCAATGTCTGACCGTCTGGGTTGCTGGCAATATACACAATGACAGAGGTAGCGTCCTGTTTATGGATCATTGATCATTGATGCGTCAAGCGTGTATCCAAGGTACCTATATTTATGACAATCTAAAAAAATATCTAATGTTATTCCTTTGAAAAGTTTCTATATGTTCCCAAAGAACAATATATTTTAAACCTTTCTAAAAGTGTGGTATCTTTTGCACAAGCCAGGGCTGACATGAGTTTATCAGCTTCTATTCCGATGGTGGCGGTCTTAAACATCAGCCATCCAAAGTCCCACTCGTCAGCGCCACCTGAGGCAATAGCACTACAGTACACTGTAGACCTTAAGTTGGGGTGAATTCTGGAAAAAGAGATCTGAATTAGATTTATGTAATAATGTGGACAGATTTTTTTTTCCTGCAGTACAACATTGGATTGCTTGACTAGAAGACCAAAATACTGAGTGCTCTAATGCATGGGTAAACTCACGGGTTGTGGTTTGTTTGGTCCATCCACTGTCTGTACCAGCCTGTAGTGAGATTTTGACACCCATCTACACCAGTGCTGCAAACTTTTTTTTTTCTTCGTTTTTTTATATTACAATAATACAATATTACAATAATAAAATGTATGACATTGAATGATAATATACACAGGCATTATGGTATAAAAACCCCAACGATGAAATTAATAATAATTGTAGTGAGTGGCATGTGAAACATACTGTTTAGGTCTTACCCAGTGAATTATAGTATATGAATTGTGTACTCATGTAAGTTAATGCAAAACTAAAATCTCTTCAAAAAACAAAATCTTCCTCATCTGGTACGTCCCATCACTATTAGGCAGAATTATAGTATCCAACTTTAATGTCATCCAGCAAACATATGACACTAAATGCAGGAAATGGTGTCTCTCCTTGAATGTAAGTAAGTAAGCAAGAAACCACAAAGAGTGAGAAACTGAGAGAAACAGTATTTTAAAAAAAGAAAGAACAAAACTAAAACAATATTAACATTTCATATATAAATAAGCATGTGTACAAATTACACAAAACCTGTACTGTACCTGATTTAAAGGCTAATCCTATGAAAGCCCACCCATCAAAACAAATGTTGGTAATGACAGCACAGTCAGAAAAAAAGAAATAAAAGTCATGTTGTTATCAAGCAATAAAAAAACATGTTCTCTACAGCCACATTTAGTCGATGTGTCCAATAACAAGTTTTGTAACAAGTCAAACAAGTTTAAGTTTACACTGTTCTATTCAGATGCTACTGTGTCAACACTACTATTGTTGCCTCCTAATTAATGGCTTATGTTTGTACTTTCCTCATTTTGAGTTGCTTACAAATACTCATTTATAATATCAATTAATCTTTGGTTTCAAGTCCAAAGATTTTTTGAGTAGTGAAAGAAAGAACTGCTGCTGTGTGCACATCCAAATACTTTTGTAATGTTAACTGTTAACATTTAAGAATAAAAACAATTCTACAAAAAATTTAAGGCATAAAAAATATTAATGATGACTGCACAAAACTTTGAACATTTGTATTAATCTACAGTAAAATATGGAAAACAAAAAGTAGCTTCATAGAATTTACATAAACTTCAAGATGCTGGGTCCATGTTTTCTTCAGATGCTGGAAAATAATTGATTCATTGATTTAGAAGAAAATAAAACTAAGATTCAATCACTTTATTTTTCCAGGATCGTAAACAAAAGGCATTAGCAAAAGTTAATGTACTCACTAGAAGCAGCAGAATAATCACTCTTTAAGGAAGCTATAACATGAAAGAAAATAAAAAATAGAATTATTAATGGCCATTAAAGATTGTATTATAAATAAAAGTATCACTGGATGATTTATCATTCACTTCAGTTCTTGTACTACCTGCTTGTCTCCTTCTGCATTTACATATGATGATTCCAGACACCAACACCAGTGTCCCAAACACCAACACCAGAGCCAAAACTGTCAGCACTAAAGTAATCACTGATTTAAATGGTTCACCAGGGTCAAATTCTGAAACAAACGAGTTTAAAAGGTCAAAAACAGATTAGAAACTCAGGGAAAATGGGATATTTTATCATTTTAAATCATTACCCAACTCAATGTCCAGTTTGTTGTCCAGACTGAGGTGTGTGACAGAGCAGGTGTATTTGTGTTTGTCTGCAGCACTGATCTCCATGCTCTTCCTCATCTGGTACGTCCCGTCAGCATTGGGCAGCAGATCTCCTCCAGTGATCTCATGATCAGCTACAGGCTGCCCATCTCTGAACAGGGTCAGGTTGATGTGACGAGGGTAAAATCCTGTTGCCAAACAACTCACACGAAACCCTCCAGAATCTGAGTTTGCTTTCTGGATGAATTTAAGTCTGGGTTTTACTATACAGGAAAGGGGCAGAAAGCAGGAAATAAATGCAGTAAATCAATTCATTTTACACCTTTCAAAGCAGACAAAGCATATTAGTCTTTGCTCTGTTAAACCCATTTTATGACTTAATAATATTAGGGCTGTCAATTCAAAACCTTATGTATTTTTTTCCCAATTATATTATATTACAAGCTCATTCTGCAAGACTGGAATACATACCTTTTCTGTTAACTTGTTTTTTTCTCTTCTTGAGGTAATTTTTCAGAGTTTTTATGCAAGCTGGGTAATACAAATTCTCATGACGCCACATGGACAGTTGCAGATGTAGTTTGAGCTCTTGCTGTGTGAAATAAGAACCTCCTTGGTAAGTAAACTTGCCATCAAGATAACATAGTTCATCTGTGGTGAAGCCCTTGGAAGCACTCCTGCTTATCATTTGTCCTGGCTTGTCATTGTTCAGCAGTTCACACAGAACCATCTTTTGATGAACCTGAAGACCTGAATGGACATAACTTATAAGGTGACTCAACTAAGCAGGTCTGTAATACCTGAAAAACGTTATATTGTATACTCATTTATCTCAACGACAGTTGCTTGGTTAGCACTCTGTGATCCAGCTACTGTGTTCCAACTAAATATTTCACC
The DNA here is from genome assembly GCF_001515605.1 of Sinocyclocheilus anshuiensis. Lineage (NCBI taxonomy): Eukaryota > Metazoa > Chordata > Actinopteri > Cypriniformes > Cyprinidae > Sinocyclocheilus > Sinocyclocheilus anshuiensis. Next base: position 1,006,628 of record NW_015536561.1, read on the forward strand.
ATTACTGATATACATGTATTACTTGAGTGAAAATGACCAATACAGGTATATTACCAAAAAAAAGTGAGGTTACCAGCCCACTCAGAAGACAGGAGATGACAGGCCTGTGTTCATCACATAAGCGTTTGTGTTTTTTTATTTCAAAGGATATTTCAGATCCTCTTTACTTACTGTCTGTAAGGTTACCCCCTTCCAGTACAATCCATCTCTCCTCAAAATCATCATATATATATTTACTTATGATGCTGATATGTTGTGGGTCAATCACGTCATCTTCATCTGTAGTATTTCCTTTTGGAACATATGTCAGTGTCTTTGAATTAAAGTGTCCTACTACAACATCATCCAACATAAACGTGTAACTATATTCAGGAAATAATGTTTTTCCTTTAATGTATGTTGAATGCAAAGACAGAGAATGTGAACCTGTGTGGAAAAAAACAAAAGTTTCATGGATTTTGCCTCTTAATGAAATCAGCGCACTACACGTAGCGATTCAAATCCTAATTTAATTTTAAAATATGATAGAGAGGAAGTAAGGACAAAAGTACATGTATGTTAATGTGGAAAGTAGCCTAAAGTAAACGATATCGTTCACACGACTTATTCATCACCTGTGAATTACGGCCAAGGGTGTATAGGTTTGATTTTGATATTGGTGGGGACATAACAGCAGGCAACATATATGCTAGACTTTTGACCACAGTGTCATGTCATATAAAGTCTTTATTTATAGATATGGTAGTCAACATACTCATAATTCATAAAGAGAGCTTTTTATGTTAGTATGTTTAACAGACAATAATTAGGGCCTATACAATTTTGATTATGCAAAACCAACAATAACAGCAGCATCAGAGCACTGGGTGTCTTAATCAAGCTGTACATCATTTTATTTTAATATAAAATAAAAATATTTAATACAAATAAATTGGACAAATGATGATTTTGACCAAAAAAAACTCACCCGGGACCCTGACTGTGTTGCTATAACGAACACATTCCTTCACGCGCATCTGATTGACAGATAAACCGCACGCTCTTGTTTCGGTTTTGTTTTTTATTTTGTGGATATTTCAGATGACAGTTTGCTTTTTACATTCAGTTTAAAATAAAGTTAAAAAAGGGTCAACTTTATCATTCAACTGAGCTGTGCACATACTGTATGTTTTAAACACTGCGGATAACTTATGTTCCGCCAATGTATTAAATGTACGTCCTTGAACGCGCGCAGTTTTCTAGCGTATTTACTTTTAACTTCTCAGGTAATATCAATGGTATGACCTATTTTAGATGCCGCCGGAATTAGCCTACAACAACATTGGTTACATATAGGCTATGTATAGCCTATTTAATTGTTTGGTCAAAATTATTGCTAGGGACAGTTTAGTATGTCGCTGGATATTGGTAGCGTCCCTACTAAATTCTACGCTCTTGACTAAGGCACATTACAAAGCTGACAAACTAACCTTTAGCTCACCCTTATTTGAAATCTTACCCTTAGAAGTAACTGCTGGAACTGACAGCACAAGCAGGATCAGAGTTATAGCCATATCTTGATACTTTTGGGTACTCGAAACCTTAAGCGAAACTACACTGGTTGTTTATTTAGACCTGCAAAAGAGCTCCTCCCTTTTCGGAACTCACATTGAAAACGAGATAATTATATATCTCGTTATTCTATATATGTGTGTGTGTGTGTGTGTGTGTGTAGAATAACGAAAATATATATTCTACATATATATATATCTCGATTCTACATATATATGTAGAATCAAAATGTCTTGGTATTGCAGAGTACATTGCACAGTATTGACACCAGCATTTCAGGCAAGAGACAGCTATAAGCTAGATTTTAAGTGAGAACTGTATTCTGCAGGCAATGTGGCAGTTTAAAATAATTTGCAGATTACTTTTAATTTTAAAAGACTCTCCATTTCTAACATTTTATTTACTCCTTAAAATAGCCTATTGCAATATTTGTGACTATCACATTCAGGTTTTCTGAATATTCTTCATTATTATTATTTTCATTTATATTGTTTTTCGATTATTTTCATCTTCACTACTAGCTGCAATACAACATGTATTTCTAATGGTGAACATATAAATATATCAAAATATAACAGTGTCCTTATTATGACTTTAAAGAAGAAAAGCTGAGGTCATTGGTGGGATTCCCAGAAAATGCATGAACTGATACGTGAATGCAATGTACTCTAAGTCACCATAAAACTATCCATAAATGTGAATGTAAGTAACAGGCAATGAGTCAACAAGCATGGTATAAACAAGAAGTTCTTATGATTCCACGACAATTACCTTTTGGTCCAACCACTGGAAGTACAATGGTGATAGTGAAAATAATTCTGTCCATACTGGCTGCAGTTTTCAGTGCAATGTGTGCTGCTGTAATGGCAGAAAAAACAAACTCTGTATTCTCAACTCTCAAAGCTTTGGAGTCAAAAGGACATTAATGCAACGATAAGTGAACTGAACTTAACACCCCTTTAGCTCCTAATTTTTTTCCCATGGGGCCCTTTGGCATCCATGGGGTCACTGGAATCACTTCTTTGGTGAAAAAAAAAAATCTATGAAGTGCTCAATACAACACAAATAAGTGCACATTTATATTTTAATGCTTATTTCCTAAATAAGTCAAACATTCTTTGAATCAGACCACTAGATGCCACTACATGCATTCAGTTCAGATAGCAGCAGCATGGATTACTCAACATCAGCATAGTCTCTGTCACTTCAAACATATATGGTATTATTATTACCATATATCCACCATATGATGCTCTTTTAGAAAATATACAGACCCTCTTTTTATAAACTATAGCAGTTCAACTATTACTTTTTGTTAATGTTTTGTGAAGTGTTCCATACTACACTAACATGAACATCAGTAAACCACAAATTGTAATTCTTAATATTGACTTGTAATAGCATACTCAATCGGGCAACTATTGTATGTCACCACATACTTTCAATTCAGATGGATAAATGTGCAAACAGGTTTTGTTTTGGGACAGCATGATCTCTGATTGCTCACTTTTAAACTGATAAATTGATTAAATTGATCAATTGATTAGCACCTCAAATGTTACAATAACTAAACAAAGCATTAAACAAAACACCAATATCTGTTTAGCTCTCTCAGTACCCCTCTTATCAATAGCCTTGTTACAAGCAACCAATAAAAAATGTAATGAGCAGAAAATACAATAAAACTGACACAGTCAGACATACTGTATAGCCAGAAAGACATGGGTGATTCCCAAAAAAAAAAAAAAACTCCAATACAAAAACAGCAAGCAGGATCAATGGCAGAATGCACAAAATCAGACCCAGCAATACAGAAACAATAAAGTACATAAATCCACCATAAACCGCTAGAATAAACCCTCTTGACAACACTCCTGTCTATAAATAAATTCATTTGAATTCCTCGTAAAAACATTACACATTTAGACTTTAAGGGATAAACAGAGTAAGCTGTTAATTCGCTGTTATTCTGCATTAGAATGTAAGTAAATCTCAACTGGAAATCTCACAGCTTGTCAAAAGCAAATATTGCAACAGCTCAGATGTATCTTAAATCTCAGACATCTCCATTTGATAAAACAGAAGATGTGATGGTTTGACCTCTTTGCAAATAGGATGAATGTCTTCAGAAGATTACAAAACACCTTCAGCATCTGTACATGGACATAAATGTTATTTAACATATAAGACACTAATCTGCATAGCTGTTATTCCATTATGAGGATGGTACAGTAATGTTAATTTGTATCAAACTGGTGTATTTTCATTTTATCACACTCCAGGAAACTACGTGCAGACATTTAGCAAATGTGACTAATACAAACAAAGCATAGGCCATTATACACAAAGTGACCTTGTAAAAATTCAATCGAAATCTCGAAGTAACCTCAAAGAAACACATACCAGAATATTAAATTAGGCCTACCTCTCTGTCTTTCTGCTCGACTTGTCATGCAAATGGCTATTGCTATTGCAGAATCACACATAGCAACAGCAGGACAGCAACACCAGATAGCAGAACACCTATGTGATAACTGGAAGGTGCATCTTCTAAAAAAGGAAGAATTTAGATTAAGATCATTAAAACTTTATCAGATCCTTTCTGTATTTGTAAGAGCTCATTACCCAAAGTGACGTCCAGTTTGTTGTCCAGACTGAGGTGTGTGACAGAGCAGGTGTATTTGTGTTTGTCTGCAGCACTGATCTCCATGCTCTTCCTCATCTGGTACGTCCCGTCAGCATTGGGCAGCAGATCTCCTCCAGTGATCTCATGATCAGCTACAGGCTGCCCATCTCTGAACAAGGTCAGGTTGATGTGACTAGGATAAAATCCTGTTGCCAAACAACTCAAACAAATCCCTCCAGAATCTGAGTTTGCTTTCTGAATGAATCTGACTCTGGGTTTCTCTGCAAAAAAATAAAAATAATAAAACATCATGAATAAAAAGAAAAAGAATCATGAATATGAAAATAAACTCTTTTATATCATAACTGATACAATTTAACATTAGTGTTAAAATTATGGCACTCAGGAAATAACAATTTAGACTTAAGTATAATGCCAGGTATAATGTCAGATATATTTTAATAACACACATCCTTGGTCATATTCAAAACAGAAACAAACATTAAAAACGACTGGTACTTCAACACAATGAAGTTGTAAGAAGTGGTCTTAAGTAATTACCCTTTCTATTTACTTCATTTTGTCTCTTTTTGAGGTAATTCCTGAGAGTATCTATACAAACTTTGTGATAGAATTTTTCATATTTCTGCTTGAATTCTTCCAGGTGGGGTTTGAGCACTTCTTGTGTAATATTTACAGTCGCAGTATAAGTAAAGTGGTTGTTAAAGTAACACAGCTCATCTGTGGTGCAGCCTCCGGCGGGATCTTTAGTAAGCATCTTTCCAGGCTTGTCAAGTTCCAGCAGTTCACAGACAACCAGTGTCTGATAAACATTAAGACCTGTGAGGAAAACTAGGGAGAGGATTGTGTTGGACTGATCTCCCTCATCATACAGGCAAAATTAACTCTCTGTATCACCCTGACACATATTTTTGTTTACTTTATTCCTCTAAAAAATATCAAAATCAATTTTAAGTAATTGAAAATATTCTCATCATAGCGACTGTATAGCTATGTATAATTAGATCAATACACGAGGACAAAAAAATACCATCATGTCATTGGCCTGCATACTTACTGTCATTTTGGTTGTGTTGCCTTAATAGTGCAGATCGTCTCACGAAGGAGTTATACATATAGTCATTTATACCCTTTATGTAATCTGAATCAATCACATCATCCTCTTTCGTCGTATTCCCTTCTGGAAAATAAGTCTCTGAATTATAGTATCCAACTGTGATGTCATCCAGAGTTGTTATGTAACTAAATTTAGGAAATTGTGTTTCTACCTCAATGTAAGTTGAAAACAACGACAAAGAGTGATGAGCTGAAAAACAAAACGATTGTTTTTTAATGAGTAGTTGTTTTCTAACTATTTCTCCATCTAGTTTTAGAGAGAATACCGAGAATACATGGGTCTTGAATAACTTGACAATGACTTTCAGTTGTATGCAATGCACTATTATGAAGGTCGGTAAGGAGATAACATGCGACAACCTTTATAATAATCTCGAACTGAATTCATTGAACAGCAATACATTTTGGCGATCGAATCTTTTTGAAACTTACCGTTTGAAGCAGATGTTAGAGGTAAAAGTGCAAATAACACGATGATTCTATCCATTTGCCCTGCATTCTTTCAGTCCCCTCATGACTGCGGTCAAGCCAGCCGCACTTCAGAAAAACACGGTCAAGACAGCCGCGAGTGAAATTATGGTGCGCGTGTATTACTATAATTACAGGAACAACACAGAGGGAACGCGCTTTCAGAGCGCTTTTCATCTTTTAGAAGCCTATAAAGACCTCATTTCTAATAAGCAGAAGAAAAGAATGGTTGGTTCTTATTCAGGACGTCCCATACTATATGCACACCTCATATCAAACCATTTTACTGCAGCGTTTTGGAGGTATAGGACATTATTACACTTTAGAAGGCTATACAGATACCATTTCTAATAAGTAGAAAAAAACAATGGTTGGTTCTTATTCAGGACGTCCCATACTATATGCACACCTCATATCAAACCATTTTACTGCAGCGTTTTGGAGTTATAGGACATTATTACACTTTAGAAGGCTATACAGATCCCATTTCTAATAAGTAGAAAAAAACAATGGTTGGTTCTTATTCAGGACGTCCCATACTATATGCACACCTCATATCAAACCATTTTACTGCAGCGTTTTGGAGATAAGGGACATTATTACACTTTAGAGGGGTATAAAGATCCCATTTCTAATAAGTAGAAAAAAACAATGGTTGGTTCTTATTCAGGACGTCCCATACTATATGCACACCTCATATCAAACCATTTTACTTCAGCGTTTTGGAGATATCGGACATTATGACACTTTAGAAGGCTATGAAGATCCCATTTCTAATAAGTAGAAAACAACAATGGTTGGTTCTTATTCAGGACATCCCATACTATATGCACACCTCATA
>NW_015536561.1:1013447-1037067 GCF_001515605.1 Sinocyclocheilus anshuiensis
GCTGCAGTAAAATGGTTTCGTATGAGGTGTGCATATAATATGGAATGTCCCTTATAGGAACTGACCATTGGTTTTTTCTACGTATTGGAAATGGGGTCTTTATAGCCTTCTAAAGTGCCACATGGTCCCATATCTCAAAAATGCTGCAGTAAAATGGTTTGATATGAGGTGTGCATATAGTATGGGACATCCCGTATAGCTGCAGTAAAATGGTTTGATATGAGGTATGCATATAGTATGGGACGTCCCGTATAATAATTGACCATTGTTTTTTTCTACTTACTATAAATGGGGTCTTTATAGGCCTCTGAAGTAGAATAATGTCCCATATCTGGTTTAGTATATATAGCCTACTAAAGAATATGATGTCAGCAATTTGATCATATGTTTCGGTTCCTGACAAAAGTATTTTAGATTTTACGTTTATTTTCATATGATACAACAGAAGAGTAGAGAGCAGTATGATCATTATTTTGTGGTTCATCTGAGTATTTATTTGATTACAGAACAAAATATAGCAATCAAAATTAACTTGATAAACATTCAAATACTTTAAAAGTTTTTTTCTTTATATACACTCTCCACCTGGTTATGCTATGCAAAAATGTTTTTATCATTACACACATACACAAAGGAGACTAACGTAATTTGTTTTGTCTTTGTGGTTTTTAAGCAGATTCTGCCATCAGCCAGTCTGTGATTTCTCTCTGGTTTTCAGCCACCCATTTTATATTGGCTTTTGTCTTCTCGATGGCCTGTTCCAGAGCTGCTGTCCCTGATCCAAAGCCGATCTCTGCATTGTCACTCTTAAACTGCAGAAGCTTTTCACATGTTGAGAGATATGAGGGGGAAAAAAAACAAAACAGAAATTAATTAGACAAGTAATCTGTTCAACCTGTTTAGCAGTTTCACATGAGTTCAGGTGATTAATTAAATTCTTACAATGTTATTGTTTTAATTATGTACCTATAGAAAATACACACCTGCTCAAGTTCTGATTCAGTTGAAAATGTTTTGGTTATGCCACTTATAAGGTTGGCAAAGTTAAAAGACCCCACACCATACCTAAGGACACAAATGCATTCTGTTCATCACATTACTGCATTTATTTCAATTCATTAAAAAGGAAAAATGTTGCTGTTATCTTGTATATGAGCATTTGTGTTGTTCATAAATCTCACTCTGTGAACATATACACCCAGTTCTTCCTGACAAAATCCCAAGCCAATGTCTGACCGTCTGGGTTGCTGGCAATATACACAATGACAGAGGTAGCGTCCTGTTTACGGATTATTGATGCGTCAAGCGTGTATCCAAGGTACCTATATTTATGACAATAAAAAAAAAATGTTATTCCTTTGAAAAGTTTCTATATGTTCCCAAAGAACAATATATTTCAAACCTTTCTAAAAGTGTGGTATCTTTTGCACAAGCCAGGGCTGACATGAGTTTATCAGCTTCTATTCCGATGGTGGCGGTCTTAAACATCAGCCATCCAAAGTCCCACTCGTCAGCGCCACCTGAGGCAATAGCACTACAGTACACTGTAGACCTTAAGTTGGGGTGAATTCTGGAAAAAGCGATCTGAATTAGATTTATGTAATAATGTGGACAGCCAGATTTTTTTTTTCCTGCAGTACAACATTGGATTGCTTGACTAGAAGACCAAACTACTGAGTGCTCTAATGCATGGGTAAACTCACGGGTTGTGGTTTGTTTGGTCCATCCACTGTCTGTACCAGCCTGTAGTGAGATTTTGACACCCATCTACACCAGTGCTGCAGGCAAATCTAATGGCATTAACTTGATTGTACCTACACAAGGAAAATTATATGAATACATGCCAATTATTTATGACGTACCCCAATAAAGAAGATAAGTTCATTGGAACAAAATTTTGAGATGTCATTATTGAGTTATGGATCACTTACTGGTCTGTATGGCCAGTGGGAACATGCGACCAATCTTCGGTAATAGTCTTAAAATGTTCAAAAAGGGGGGTCACCTGCTTCCTGGTGTAATTCTACAACAACAACAAAAACTGCTAAATTCATATTACTATTACTCTGAAATCAACATACATATATTCAAGGAAAAATAAGTTTATAGGTTTCAAATGCTAATATATAAGAAGTATTAGAACAGACCTGTAAAAGTTCATAGACATCAGTTTGTGTAAACATAAGGTAAAAATAATCCAGGTTGTTCAGTGCAGACTGCCATGGCATGTATTCTCTTTCTTCAGATAAGTACTTTGTAGTTTTTAGGGCTAAAGTGACCGGAATTATCTTTGCCCTTGAAAAAGAATGATAATTAAGTATGCAACTGATTTAATTCAAATGTGCTTGCACAAATAAAATATACATATTATTATATTATATTATATTTCACATCTAAATAAACTGTACCCCAATTCTCTTTATGTCTTTTTACCTCACAAGGTTAAATGCATCATCCACTATCTGAGCTCTGTTGATGACTGGGACGGCCTTCAAAAAAATAAACCAAAAAGCGATAATTGTGGTGTCATTTTTTTCCTGATTAATTAAAACTGGGTCTGTGATTTCAATCACATGTCTGTGTCTTTACCTCATGGTTCTCTGTCAGTTGATTCAGGAGACACTCCCAGTTCTCAGTGTCATAGTTCACTCTGTAATATCCAGTGATGTTCAGATTCACCAGCACCCACTCATTTCCAGTTGCCTTCATATCAGAGTGAAAAGCTGCATACATACATAAAAATGTATAAATCAAAATGATGAGCTTGTCCCAGTCATAGGAACAAACGACACCATAAAACTTATGTTGTGTTCATACCAGTTTTTTCTGTGAGCCAAAAGCGTGACTGTTCCACCTCTGCCTTCATCCAGTTGATGGGTACAATCCATTCATAACTATAAAATCAGAAAAATAGACATAACACTAAAGAAAACATCTAAAAACAACACAACCTGCTCAGGTAGCTTTAGAGATGAATTTAGACCTACTTGAATGGAGACTGCCTCTGTAATGAAGACTCAGGATCCAGAAGGAAGTGCATCTGAGAGACCTGGCCTGTCGTAGTGTTGACTGTGACCACTGGGAAGCCCATTTGAAGAACCCAGCGGTCCATGATCTCTTTGACACTTAAGGGAAGAACTGTTCCAGTCTTATCAACAGCCTAGAGGTGGTAAATGAGAGTGATTAATCAACCACTAGTCGATTAGGCAGTACTGACAAACTGTTTGAGTTAGTTTGGATTTAGTCATTTGTGGTAAATATCAAATAACTGACCTGTTAATTATTAGTATGAGATTACAGGTTTTGATTTCTGATGCAACTCACAGTTTGAAGGTGATTCCACAGGTCCTCACCGACTGTATTTTGATAGGCGAACATGGTAAGATATGTCTTTTAGGGAGAAAAATAGCAGAAATATAGCAGATTCAAAACAAAACAAAACATGTATTTATATGGTGTAAAGTAACTGTGTTGTAATTTGCTCACATTTAGGCCTTGCACGAACACAGGCTCGGTAAGGAAGTCTGACAGCATTCTCAACACCGACGCCCCCTGCAGGTTACCAGAGAAAAGAGTTCGATACTAGTAATGATCAATGTATTTCAAAGTGTAGGCTATCAAACGTACAGCACCTTGCTGTAGGAGACTGTATCAAACTGCTCAGTGATCTGCTCTGGTTTTATAATATCTTCCTCATTCGAAGACAGGGGATGGGAGGAGGCCAGAGCATCCACAGCAAAAACATGGTGTATGTCTTTAAGGATGATCAAGTCTTTCTGTGAGAGCGATAAGGGAGAAAGATAATAAATACAATAGAGTGCAAATAAATGTTGTTGTTTTTTTCTAAATCTTTTCTAATACATACAACGTTGAATTCTTATGATTAATATTTTTTTTCTATATTATTACTATTATTTCAAAAAACCTAGGTGACGTAAGCGACGTCAGGATTTTTTAATTTATTAATTAATTTATTTTATTGTTCACTATTAGTGTGGAGACAAGTCACAAAAACGAAGATGTGTGGAGTTAAATCACCATGGGCCGCATTTCTGCGAAGGTAACGAACGTGTTTGCTTCAAATATTTAAAGGGTTAGTTCACCCCAAAATGAAAATTCGGTCATTAATTACTCACCCTCATGTCGTTCAAAACCCGTAAGACCTTCGCTCATCTTCGGAACACAAATTAAGATATTTTTGATGGAATCTGAGAGCTCTCTGACCCTCCATAGACAGCAACGCAACTGAAATGTTCCCAGACAGAAACGTAGCAAGGACATCGGTAAAACAGTCCATGTGACATCAGTGGTTCAACTTAAATTTTGCGAAGCTACGAGAATACTTTTTGTGCGCAAAGAAAACAAAAATAACATAATTTATTTAACAATTCTTCTCCCCCGAGTTACGTCTTCTGCCATTTTGGAGAGTACCCAAGAACGTAATCGGCGTTGTTTAGGTTAGGGGGGAAAGCGTGCACATGAACGTAATCGGCGTAATCAGTGTTGTTTACACTTAGGGTAAAGCGTGCATATGCGTTGTGATACTCTCCAAAATGGCAGAAGACGTAACTCGGGGGAGAAGAATTGTTAAATAAATTATGTTATTTTTGTTTTCTTTGCGCACAAAAAGTATTCTCGTAGCTTCGCAAAATTGAAGTTGAACCACTGATGTCACATGGACTTTTTTACCGATGTCCTTGCTTTGGGGTGAACTAACCCTTTAAATATTTGAAGCAAACACGTTCGTTACCTTCGCAGAAATGCGGCCCATGGTGATTTAACTCCACACATCTTCGTTTTTGTGACTTGTCTCCACACTAATAGTTAACAATAAAATTAATTAATTACTTAATTAAAAAATCCTGGCGTCGCTTACGTCACCTAGGTTTTTTGAACCGATGTCCTTGCTATGTTTCTGTCTGGGAATATTTCAGTTGCGTTGCTGTCTATGGAAGGTCAGAGAGCTCTCAGATTCCATCAAAATTATCTTAATTTGTGTTCCAAAGATGAACGGAGGTCTTACGGGTTTGGAACGACATGAGGGTGAGTACTTAATGACATAATTTTCATTTTGGGGTGAACTGACCCTTTAACGGCTAAACGCCTGTTTTGTCCTATGAACATGAAATTAGTTTAATGGAATAATAGGAAGTACACTTTAAATGTAAATAAATGATGTAAATAAAAGTTTATGACTGGTAAATGTTGTTTTAGTTGACCAACCATTGGCAGGTGTAGTAAGTCCATTAAAAGTTTATTAGTTTGTGAACACTTACCACGTTCCAGGATGGTTCAGCAAAGTCTGCACCAAGATATGATACATAAGACGCGAAACCTTCATTTAACCAAACTTCATTCCACCACTTTAGAGTCACAAGGTTGCCAAACCACTGACCAAGAACACAAACAAGTCATAATATTATTATTTTACACATCTTAGTTATATATCATATTTTTATAAATGCAAGTACCATGTGTGCCAGTTCATGGGCTATAATTGTGGCCGTTCTCTCTTTGTTTGCATTAGAGGAGATGACTGGATCATATAGAAGGTTTGTCTCCCTGTACGTCACCAGACCCCAATTCTCCATCGCCCCAAAGTAAAAATCAGGCAGGGCAATCTGGTCTTCAAGGTAGAGAATTAAAAATGCTTGCATATGATTTTTTACCCCAGACAATATTCTTCAAGAGATGATTTAGATGTTTAAACATACCTGATTTTGAGAGTGGATATGGTACACTGTAATAGTTTTCAAAAAACTTGAGGATTGGCCCAGTTATATTCAGGGCATAATCACCATGGCCGACCTCGATGGCTTTCTTACGGGCCCATATTCGTATCTGTTCAGAGTAAACATCATTTAGTCATATGCACCATGAGTAAATATGCTGTAAGGCACACTTTGTGGTCAATAAATGTGAGATTTTTATCTTTTAAAACAGCTGTACAGCTCATGAAAGACGAATAATGGTCGTACCAAGGTGTCATTCGCTGATGTAACATTTGTATAGTCACTGACAACCAGTGCCAATAGATAGGAGGACATGTTCTTTGTGGGTTCAAATGTTGACATCGTAACAGGTTGTCCATCAAGAACAGTGTCAACTTTCTCTGAATGAGGAAAACAAGCAGTAAATTACATCTTATTTGATCTATCTATCTATCTATCTGATGATTTCCAACATGTCTTTAGAAAACAGACAGAGATTTAAAACTTTTTATTTTCTTTTTTGTCTGAAATTTTTATACAGATGCTCTAGGGACCCCGATTTATAGAAATCCATTTTTTAGTTCACATTACCTTACTTAAAATAGTCGACATGTGTGAAAAGAAACTGTTATTGGTAGAACTGACCGATTTCCATTCCATTCGACAGGGCCACGGTTCCTCTGTCATGAATGAGAGTGATGTAGAAAACTGCTCTCATTGCAGGCTCATCGAAACATGGAAAGGTCTTGCGAGCATGTGTGGGATGCATCTGGCTGGTGGCTACTATCCTGGAGGAAGTAATTATTGTTATATCACAAAGATATAGTGCTCGTAACACCAACTGTAGGTACAGACCATAAAATAAGCGCTGGGTTATTACTAGTATGCCATTTTGGGAAACAGTATGTATTTTCTCTGTCCAAACAACGTTTACATGATGATTGAAACTCCCACACCTGAAAAATCTTGTGGATATTATGTAATGCCCAAACACACACATAAAAAAAATGCTTTATGGATCCACTAAGTAATATTTCATGTTTATATGATGGTACAAAGGTTAAACAGGCATAAAGCTGCCAAGACACTTCTCAAACAAACATGTGACCTGTCAACTGCAATAGCCTTGATGCTGATCTTGATAGCTCTGATTTTTCATCCATAAGAGTTCCTGACTGGTTTTATTGAAGATCTGTGTTCATATCTTTAAAATGATAGTTGGACTTACTTTTTCTCTCCATTCTCCTCATATTCACTTCGGTAGAACCCTGCCAGGTCATCTGCAAGTTCTCCCACAAACTCTGTGTAAAGCTCATAGAGCTCTCCAGCATTCAGCTTGCCCTTCAACTGTATGACAAGGTACTGCGTCGTCTCCTGCATCCAGGTTTTCTGAATTGAGGGCGCTACTGAGGTACCAAGCGCAGAGAGTTTGGCCAGATATCCATCTATTGAGGTCAGGTTTAGCTTATTGGAGTGAATGAGGATGAGATCGGTCTCCCTCAGACATTTGAAGACCACGCTGGAATTTCCAGTGAATACAAAGAGGCCGTGAATGTTCGGCTGGAGTCGAGGCCAGAGCGTGATGTTGTAGTAGTCTGGAACCAGAGTGTCTGGTAGACGATGCTCGTTCCAGGGCTCAGCAGGAGGTCCTGTAGAAGGAAGGAGTTGAACGGTCCACAACCCAACAATGGTGGCCAGTGATGCCATCCCCAGGAAAGTGCATCCAACGCACATTGCACTAAAATGGATTCTCACCATGTTCCCCTTCACCACTGGTCAGCAAAGATCAGACCAAACCGTGATGGCATTTTATTTATTCTTCCCACGTTCTCTCCTCCCAAAGGGTATAATGGCTGATCCATTAACACTGAGACTAGCCAGTGAAAGAATCTGGTAACCTGATAAGTTGAGGTGCACTGAGATAATATATTATGGCATGCGTCTTCCCTGACATGTTTATGCAGCCATTACTCTTTAGTAGAATGTGACGCTGAGCATCGTGGGAAAAAGCTCAGAAAAACAAGCACAGGGGCATCACAGCAATGAAATTATCTAATGTAATCCAAAATGTTTTCAGTCAGTGGAACGGTTTATGTTTTTATTAGGCCATATTCTGAAATTATACCTAATAAATGGCTCCAGACCAAGATTGAAATGATAAAAAAAATATATAAAAAATTGACAATAATTTAAAATCGGCATTGGCAACCATCTGGAAAACTTTGTGAGGTATTATCAGACATCATAACATTATGACTCGCTAACAAATGACTGCGAGTTTGTTTTTTTTGTCTGATATGAAATTCCGATTATGAAATTAGACGAGGCTATTTACTGACTGGTTGTTCAAATCACAACATGTAATTAAAGATACATATTCACAATATAAAAATAATAATGGATTGCATAATGGAATGCATTAATACAAACGAATTACAACAAAAAATGGTTATTGTTTACCATCCATAGTATACTGTAACATATAAAGTACTATAGTACAAAAGTTGAAAACTGGCTAGAAAAATACAATTTAGTTCATGGATTGAGGTTTTTATTTTCATTAGACAAAATATCAAAATGATAAATACAGAAGGGTTCTGTACTATTTGCATATTCAGTTCTGTTTTATTCTACAAAGTTATTTTATCATTATACAATTAATTTTTTTACAAAAAAAGAAAAGGGAAAACAGACAATTATAAAGCACGCCTTAAAGAAAGAGATATTTGTATACTGTATATCATCATAGGAAGAAAGTTGCTCTGGAATATATTGGGATTTAGAACATCATTCATAATAAATAATAATTTCCTTTAATGCTCATCTAGGCCAAGCAAAACAATGTCCCAGTGTTCCTCTCCTCCTCAGAGCAAACAAACTACAGTATGTGCATCATTCAGAGTTATGATGGCTTTTTGAACCATTCTAAGACTGCTTCTTGGTTCTTTTCGACCCATTTGATGTTGGCATTAGTCCTCTCGATGGATTGTTCAATGGCAAGGGTTCCTGAACCGAAACCTATGTGAGTGTTGTCATCTCTGAACTGTATCAGCTGTGTTTTTACAACAGGACAGTAGATTAAGAAACATTCAAATGTAAGTATCTGCTGTACAAGATGACAGTCAAATAAATAAAGCAGTCCTGGGGAAGATCGCATACCTGTTGCAATTCAAATTGAGTTGAGAATCTCTTTGTGACGCCATTGATCAGATTGGAGAAAGAGAAAGATCCACCTCCATACCTAATGGAGAATAAAAGTGGATATGCAGTTATTATAGAAAACTGCTATCTGTATTTTTAAGCAAATAAAATCATAAGCCACAAACAAATAGATCCACCTCCATACCTAATGGAGAATAAAAGAAGTGGATGTGCAGTTATAGAAAACTGCTATCTGTATTTTTAAGCAAATAAAATCATAAGCCACAAACAAATTTTCTTACTGTTTGAAAATGTACTCCCAGTTGGCTCTAACAAAATCCCAGGCCAACGGCTGGCCAACCACATTGCTTGCAATGCTGATGATGGTAGAGGTGGCATCTTGTTTGCGAATCTTTTCTGGATCCAAAGTGTATTTGAGATACCTACAACATAAATCAAAGCACATGTCTTTAGCTAAATACATTGAGAACTGTATGCATTTGTCAGCATTAACCTGCAGTGAGCTCACCTGTTCAGTAACCAGGGCTCAGTGGCACATGCCATTGCAGCTCTCAGCTTGTCTTTCTCTGAAGCAATAGTAGCATTTTCAAACATCTCCCAAGCAAAGTTCCACTCCTCCTCACCACCTGCTGCAATGGCACTGCAGTACACTGTGGACCTCAAGCTGGCCTTAATACTGAAGCAGTGAGAACATTTAAAAATCACAGTTAAATGGTATTCATTTAAGGTAATAAGCTTACAATCTACCTAATTACAAAAGTACTGAAATACTGGGACTCATGGAACAAAATAGAGTGAGTGAATGAATCAATTAAATATTTAAATGTACCAGGCGTCCAAAATAACTGTTTCGGAAAACGTTTCTGAGTATAATTCATCACACTACAGATATGTTCTAATAATGTTTGCAGCCAAAATGTGTCTAAATACTTTTTGGTTTGCATTTTAAAATATTTTGTAACATATTTATTGCTTTATACTTTATACTATTTAAAATCTTTTGTTTTGTGAAATTTATCCTTTATCCAATGCAGTGACATTCCAACCCGATCTCATGAAAGTGCGTATAAATAGTACGCCAAATAAAAACGAAAACTCGTGGTATTGATATGCAAAAATGGACTTTGGCGTGTATATGCTACGCGATGGGTAGGTTTAGGGTTGTGGGGTAGATGCCTATCATATGTACGCGAAAACTGCGTATTATATGCACGCCAAACACATGCGTATCATATGCACGCCAAAGTCCATTTTTGCGTATCAATACCACGAGTTTTCGTTTTTATTTGGCGTACTATTTATACGCATTTTCATGAGACCGGGCTCGACATTCAAACAGTTTTAAGTGCGACTAAAAATATCCAAATATGGGCAACTTTAAATGCCTAAGGACGAAATAAAATTGGATAAACTAAAACTGATTGCCAATAATATTAAACAGGATATCTGTGATTATTATAAACATCAGCAACATTTATAATAATAGTAATCTTATAAAACTAAGAAGTAAATAGTCTGCATAAATATACATTTTAACTATGATGCACTCAGGAAACATAATCACATACTCTCCAAGATTTCTACTGAGTGAAACTCACGGGTTGACATTTGGATTGGCCATCCACTGTTTGAACCATCCTGTGATTAGAGTCTTACATTCTTCATTGCCAGTGCTGCAGGCAACTCTGAGTGCATTTATCTGATTGTATCTGCAGATACAAAGACATGAATACAATGAATAGATGTTTGAGAGCAAATCTGAGCATTTATTGTCGCTACTCTATATTTACATGTCGACTTACTGGTCAGTATGTCCTTTAGGCACATCTTCCCAATTTGTAAGCCTTGTGAAGTAATCAAACAAATATTTCACCTTTCTTCCAACATACGACTGCAGGTATGAAAAAATGTGATGTTAGAATTCAAGCTCAGTTGCGTTGACATTCTGAAATATTCAGAGACAAACTTACCTGCATGGGGCCGTACACCTCTGTGCGATCAAACATGAGGTAAAAGTAGTCCAGGTTATCGAGAGCAGCCTCCCACGGCATGTACTCCGTTTCAGAGTTTAGGAAAAGTGTGGTTCTTAGAGCCAATGTCGTTTCAATAATTCCTGCTCTGTAAAGGGAAAAATGCTATTTAGCAGTTGGACTGACTGAAATCACACTAATAACTAAAGAAAGAAGTTCAGATCTTACTTGGCCAAGTTAAAAGCATCATCAATTAATTGCGCCCGGTTAATAACTGGAATGCTCTAAATGAAATCAAATAAAAAAGATTACTGTTGATTATTATGCTGAACAAAAAACAATCCAACTCTTGCTCTAAGTAACAATGTTATGATGTCTAATTTAATAAATGTAATTCTTTTTACCGTTGTTGAATTCTGGAGTACATTAAGTAGGCGTTGCCAGTTATCATTATCATAGTTAACCCTGTAGTATCCTGTTACATAGATGTTGGCCAGAACCCACTCATCAACACTTATTTTCATGTCATTCGATTGGTCTAAATTAGAAATGTAGAGCAGAAATACATGGATTTGTTAAAGCAAGTACAGTATTGTCCTGTATTAACATTGAATGATAATTTGCGAATATAATCACATGCAAAGATAACTAAAGCATGAGAAATCTGTCATCATGGTTTTCTTTTCTCTGTGGAACATGAAGAAATTTAGTAGAATGTTCTTTTTTTTTTCTTCTAATAGTTATGTCATTGTTATATATCATATGCTTTCAGATGATTTGCAATATAAGATACAAATAGTATGGACTGCTTTTATTTAGCTTTTTTGGAAATAAAAGTCTCCATTCACTGTCATTGTATGGAACAGAACAGTTTGAGCATTCTGTTAGACTTCTACTTTGGTGTTCAACATCAGAAACAAAGTCATAAGGATTTGGAATAACATGAATATGTAATGACAGAATTATCATTTTTGGATGATCTATCTCTTCCACAGGAAATATAACTGTGATCATTATTGTCACTGTCATCTTAAAACTCACCAGTTTTCTTTAGCAGCCAATATAGGGGTTGTGCTACTTCTTTCTTTGTCCATGAAATTGGTACAAACCACTCATAACTGAAAAATGAAGCATATTGTGATATAGTAATTCCACATTTCAGCAGAACTTTGTGATTCATTCTTAAGTAGGATTTATATAATAAGTTGGTATGTAAAGAGAATTCATTATAAATGTATATTATTGATCTAATTGTGAACAATTCATCTGTGCATATATTTAATTAAAAAATCTTGTCATTTTTAATCAGAATGTCAGCTCAATCTTCTGGTGAAACTACAAACTTCTCCCTGGTAATGTATGCTAGACTTCTCCAATCATTTAGTCTGTTTTAACCCCTCCTATTTCTTATAATCGACTGCAATCTCACATTCAGCTAATCTGCTCCATCCAATCAACAACTGATTGATAGAATCAAGTCCCCATCCTATCATCCTGTTTTTTTTTTTTTTTTAGATTGTCTGTTTTACTCAAATGTATGTCACAATATGGAAGAAAAGATCTCTCGCTACTTCAGTTTCATATGAAGTAGACTTTAAAGTATCTAGTAAACCGTAAAAAAAGTAAACTTTTTTTTTTTCTTTCAAAATACTTTTTGACATACTTAAATTCTGATGACCTGTCTGGTTTAGATTCAGGGTCCAGGAGGAAGTGCTCCTGTGTGATCTGGCCAGTTGTAGTGTTAATAGTGACCACGGGGAAGCCCATTTGAAGAATCCAGCGGTCCATAATCTCTTGCACAGATTTGGGAAGACTGGTGCCGGTGCCGTTCACAGCCTATAACATTTCATATATGAGCATGTTTTCTGTGGCAAAAAAATCGGATAATGACATGGCTGAACAGCATTGTTTAATTGCAACATACCAGTTGAAGATGGTGCCAAAGGTCTGTATACACTGTGTTGCTGAATTTAAAATTATCCAGGTAAGTCTGTTTAAAAAAAAATGGTTGTGAATGTACAAAAGCATTCTCCATCGTAAAAGAATGTTACATTTTTATTGTACAGCACAACAAGGAATAGTATACAAAGGGTTTTTACCTGGAGGCCTTGGGTAAACACTGTCTCAGTCAGAAAATCCGATAACATCCTAAGTACTGATGCCCCCTAGAGAAAGAGACTCTACATTACCAGACAAACCACATGTAGTCTGTATGTTCTTCATTATTAGACATTATAGTTAACGTAGCAAACAGTTCCCACACTACCTTACTGTAGGAAATCGTATCAAACACTTCGTTGATTTGCTCTGGTCTTTGGATCTCCTCTTCTTTAAACGACAAGGGGTGAGATGAGGCCAATGCATCTATGGCGAAAACTCGGTGCACATCATTAAGAACGATCAAATCTTTCTGGGGGATAGAAATAGAAGAGTCAGTTATGATTGCATCTGCTCTTTGTGATAGCTTGTAGCATTTACAGTTTATCACTGTGGCTTTGGCTTCAGACACTCACAACGTTCCAATCCGGCTCAGCTTCATCTGCTCCAAGATATTCTACATAAGATGCAAAACCTTCATTGAGCCACAGGTCATTCCACCACCTGAGAGTCACAAGATTTCCAAACCACTAAAAAAGAAAGAGGAAGATGGTAATTTGCAGGGGTTATAAACTTTATAGCTGTGAAGTAACTTCTGGAAAGCATTTCTCATTTTGGGTTCAAATTGGAAAAAGGGACTCCTGATTATACCTGATGGGCAAGTTCATGGGCAATAATAGTAACGATTCTCTCTTTGTTTCCATTGGAGGATATTTCTTCATCGTACAGCAAGGCTGTCTCTCTGTATGTGATTAAGCCCCAGTTTTCCATTGCACCAGCGTTGAAGTCTGGCAGAGCGATTTGATCTGTGCAATATTTTGAGGAATGAGTAAAACTTCTAAAAATGGCCTAAAAGTTTTAAGCATTCACCTAATCTTACTTAAATTGTCATTTCGATAATAAAACGATTTAATTGACTCATAAAATGTAGGTCATATCATAGGTTCTTACCTGATTTGGGCAGCGGATAGGGGACATTGTAATACTTCTCAAAGAATTTGAGAATTGGTCCAGTCACATTGAGTGCATACTCCCCTTGTCCTGCATTTATGGCTTCTTGACGGGCAAAAATTCGGATCTGTTTGTATCAATTATAGAATGTTGTGTTTTAGTAGATGAACATGTTGTTTTCTAATCTTTGCTAAATTAGGTAGGGCTTAGGGCAGTAGGTTTCATTATTAAATTGGTGGAATTTTGTCTGAAAAGATGTTACCTGCAGTTTATCAATGTTTTGTTCAATGAAGCCGAAATCGCTGACAATAAATGCCAACAAATATGTCGACATGACTTCTGTGGGCGCAAATGTTGTTCTGGTTACAAGAGTGCCATCCGCTGTGATGTTAACCTCATCTGAAAGTCAAAATAAAGCAAAGCAAACTTGTTCATCAGAAGTAAACTGCTTTATCAAACGAGTAGCTGTGTAAGGCAACCAAACACTACATTGCTGTTTTTAAGCTAAAGGAATAATCAAACTTTCTAACTCGCATATAATTTTATTATATAATATAATTTACCCATTCAAATTTGAATTTCACACTAGTCACACTAATTGAGATAATTGAGTTTGTTCATGCAAAATCCCTCATTGTTTTTGAATTAGCAAAATATGGCTCTGATTAAATGAATGCATAACCGTTATGTTATATTTTATAATTATAAAGATATATGGTTCCCTTAAGTAACTTCAGTGTAGCTACTTTTTGTTTGTAGCTGTTAGTATAGCTAACTACTTTTTCAAAGCAGTAACTTCACTGTAGTTTAACTTTTTCATATTATGATTAACTTAGCAAGCTACACTTTCAAAATAGCTTCCCCAACACTGCTCCTGTACAGAATGAAGTGTTCATTTACCTATCACAACACCATTGGAGAGGGCTACGGTTGCTGGATCATGGTAAAGAGTTATGTAGAATACCGCTTTCATTGCAGGTTCATCAAAGCAAGGGAAAGCCTTCCTGGCATCTGTTGGCTGCATCTGGGTTGTGGCGACCACTCTAAAAAACAACAAGGAGATTTAACTATATATGAAAGGCCTTTTGTTGAATAGGAGGAACTGACAAGATGAATCAAACTTCTTACTTCTTCACTCCAGTCTCATTGTATTCACTTCGGTAGAAGCCTCCCAAGTCATCTGCAAGCTCGCCTACAAATTCTGTGTAGAGCTCGTAGCTTTCCCCAGCAGCTAATTCATCTTTCAGATGAATTGCCATATACTGCGTTTTTGTGTGCATCACAATTGATTCAATGGTAGGAGCTGGCTTGCTTCCAAATGCCGTCAAGGTGGGTTGCTTTGTCATGTTCAGCTTATTGGAGTGAATGAGGATGAGGTTTGTCTTTTCCAGACATCTGAAGACCACGCTGGACATCCCTGTGAAGATGTAGAGTCCGGTTGGATCTGGCTTGAGCCGTGGCCACAGAGTGACATTGTAGGTTTGTGGACTAAGAGTCTGAGGAAGGCGCCACTGGTCCCATGGTTCATTGGATGGTGCAGTTGTTGGAGCTGATGTTGCGGCATCTGTGGGTTTAACCTCATTCTCGTTCTTGGACTTCTCTTGGGAGTAGACCACCGAGAGAGCAATGATTGTGGCTAGCGCTCCAGCGCCTAACACAATCCCTACTATCCCGACAGTTTTACTGATGTGGAAACCCTTTCCCATGCTTCAGCAATGACAGGATGAGAGGAGTGAAACTGACATCTGTTCAACGTTTTATTTAAGGCATGAGAAGATTCTCCTCCCACATGAATTAATGGTTCATCCATTAACACAGCACAGCTCCAGTGTACTGTACAAGAGGGCATCTAGAACCTCAGGGTTTCAGTGGGTCATTGATACCAGGGTTATCGAAATGTGGTAAGGCCACATATTCTGTTTTGAAAATACAATTAAGGCATTATGGGAAGAGGGCAGGCTGGCAAAGACAGTGTTAGGATCTGGGCAATGTTCTGCTGGGAAACCTTGGGTCCTGGCGTTCATGTGGATGTTATTTTGACACATACCACCTACCTAAAGATTGTTGCAGTCCACATACACTCTAATGGCAGTAGGCTTATTCAGATAATGCACCCTGGCACAATGCAATATTTGTTCAGGAATGGTTTGATGAAAATAACAACAATTTTAAGGTGTTGCGCCTTGAATTCCAAATTTCTAAGATCTCAATCCGATTGAGCGTTTATGGGATGTGCTGGCCTCACCTTGCAGGACTTGAAGCTTCTGCTGCTAATGTCTTGGTGCCAGACACATTCAGAGGTCTTGTGGGGTCTATATTAGGCAGGTGGTTTTAATGTTGTGGCTGATTAGTGTATATGCATAATACATTTGTATAAATATATTTTCTGGATATATAGCCATTTTTGCATATATATAAAAAAAACAACATGAATAAAGAAATGTTATACATGTAGATTTAAACAAAATATTAGTGATTAGTGCAGATCACCCGTGGGATCTATTCTTTTTCGTTTGATTTTGAATCAGATGTCCCACTCAGAATCACACACTATGGCAGGTCATTCTGAAAGGGAATCTAAGTGCACTGTTGTAAATAAAACAGTGTGACTGGACCAATAAAAAACTGAATTTCATTTGATGACATAAACCTGCACTTTAAAAAGAAGAACAATGTCCTCAGAAGCATCAGTTTGTGCAACTGCTGGTACAGACACTTAATTGCTGGCATAACTGTTAAAGGATAACTAAATGTCACTGTACTGTTTGAGTGAAAAAATACAGTTTAACCTTAGTTTAGCTAAAATATCTTGTGTTTACCAGGAGCAAAGAACGGGATTAGTAACAAATGAACTTGTAAAAATGCCTCTCTCTGTGGTCATCAAGCAGAACTTTTTATAGTTGGACATTCTAAACACTGTAAAATAAAAGATGAGACTGAGTAATACAAAGATTTGAATGAATGAATTAATGATGCATTTATATAGCGCTTTATTGTGTATTGTTGTACACCCAAAGCGCTTTACAATCATATGGGGGGTCTCTCCTCAACCACCACCAGTGTGCAGCATCCACTTGGATGATGCGACGGCAGCCACAGGACAGCGGCGCCAGTGCGCTCACCACACACCAGCTACAGGTGGAGAGGAGAGAGTCATAGAGCCAATCAAGTGGCCTTTGGAATACGTGTATTTTTTTATGGTGGAACATTGTACCAGGGATGACATTTATTATTTTGAAAAATATAGCCAATAACACAAGTTCATTTGAAAATGCATGTGTAATGATTATCAGTCTTTATGATATCCCACCCTCATCATATTAACCCGTTATCAGCTATAAATGAGGGGTTCATCAAAGTCACCAGACTCCATAAAACTCATTTTAGCAATCTCAAAGCTATTATATTATCAATTTTTGTTTCCCATGTCATAAATTATTTTGAACACGCCAAGATATAATTTTCATTTCCTGAATGCGATAAATAGTTCATTTACCTCAGCAGTGATTTCCCCTTTCTATGAAAATCATCTTGTCTTATAAATTGATTAAAATGAAGTCTTGCTAAATATTCTGCATCTTCAAAGTCAGAAGAGATGGAGTTGATGACTTCAGATGTCATCTGATGGCTCTTGACCTTTGATAGACCGCTATCTTTAAAGATAACATATAGTATCTGAGACTTCTAGATATGCTATAATTTTTTTCAGTTGTATGATGCAGATGTTATCTTTGAACTCATTTTTGTTGACCACACCTTTGAGGACCTCCTAAAAATGCAATAAAGTTTATTTTATAACACTGCAAACTCATGGTGAAACCATCAATGCAATCATGATTTGTCAAAAATTTGCTGATGTACTGTCATATATGAAACAGACCTTGCCCTGTGATTGTCGAAATTTTTTAGAGGCAATAAGAGCACAAAATTATATTCTACATTTAGAACTGGTGACTGCAGATTCTTTGTGACAATAAAATGTTGAACATTTAACATGAAATGTCGAGGAGTAAATGATAAGATCAAATATCACGCTTTGGAAACGAGAAGAAGTTCAAGTATCAAGCTCATACTTATCTCCAAAATACAATGTAACCATAAGATATTTACAACCTTGAAGAACCCTTTATTCATGGTCCAGATCTGTTTTAATTAATAGTAATAGTAATTAAATAGTAAGACTTGAATTTGGACAAAAACATATTTTTAATGACAGAGTAACATTTAATATAAATTATTCATGCGTAACATTAGTAGTTGGTCTGTTGGCATAAATGACATGTTAGTACAGTATTGTGGAATTTTGCTACATTTTGCTTACATCACAGACAAAACACAAAACAACACTATAACCGAAAACGGTTTGTCTACAAACCAAAGTCTGAAATTAAAAAGGTACATTGCAGATGATTGGACCCTGCAGTGTGCTCCGGACTTTTAAGAGTCCTCAGGTGATGGTCAGTCATAAGTCCATAAATGGCTATATCTACAGTATCTATGGCAATAAATGTCAACACACAATAACAACAAAAAAAAATCAGTCATGCAAACTCAAAACGGGGAGAGGCTGGGCACTTTTATATTGATGTCCCCTATATTAATGTTACGGGGTATTTCAGGAAGGTTCATATTTTTCACAGCAGAAACAGCTCGTGCTGGTGCTGCAGACAGACCGCCCTGCGGAAAAAACACAAAAAATTTTTTATCACTATTATTAACCTCAACGTTCTAGTTTTTTCCATGAGCTATCATACTGGATTTATTCAGCATTAAATTGAAGCCCAAACTTGGCTCATGAACAATATTCTGTAACCCAGTCTAATAAGTCCAGTGAAAATTTTAAGGGTACAAGGCTAAACCCAGCCCAAAACAAGATTTTATTTTAATTTTTATAATATACATAATATTATATTTTATTTAGAAAAGTTATCTATACACAAAACCGAAGTTATACAAGAAAAACTACTTGTGACCCAGCCAGACTTGTTAAACACTGCATTTTGCTGTCAAAGTACAAAGTACGGTAGAGTTTATGAACCACCACCATCCCGTTTCTACAGTCTTTAACCAAATGTTGTGGATGGATGTTGCTTTGATTCTCTTGTATCGTCTTATGTAACATTTCCTCATTTTAACCCCTTCCATGTATACGTAAGAGTGCGTCTAGTGTTGTCAAACATTATTGAGCGCCTCGCCTCCAGATAGAATATCAGGAACACAGTGACTGTTAATCACTGATATCGGCCCAGACACCTTTCACCATTATATGATATCATTTTAGGCCTTTCATCTTTGATACAGCCAAACGATTTGCAGGAAAAAGTAAGTGATGCTGAACAAGACTAATGTAAAATGTCTTTTGAGATATCGTTCATGTTTTTCACAAACATTCCCAAGGCCCTGTTAATGTGTACAATACTATTTACCCTGATTCTTTCAAAAAAAATAGCATGTATGTATCACAGAAAACTATTTAAAAATGTCTGTTTGGATTGAGCCACAACAATGCCAACAATGAATGTAAAAGATGTCTGAATAAACTGGAGTGACTACCGGTTACTCTGTTAATGTGAACGCACCTCTGATTTCTCCATTCTGTTCTGCAGCTCGACTTGGGCGACTATTTCATTCATGTTAGTTTCCAGAACCATCCCACCCATGACAACTTCCTGGAGAATGTAATGAACCTGGAATAAACAACAAAAACTTCAACCTTCAAACCCTTGTTTTTCATTAGTAACTTAATACAATACTGATTTACGACTAAACTGACCTGATTAACAAAACACATTTCCCAATTTGATTCTGTTTCTTTAGGGTATATTATTAGTAAATATTTAAAATATTTATAATATTTAAAACATTTTATCACTGGCGTCGTCTTAAATGAAAAGTATCAGTTCAGAAAATCATTTGGTCCTGAATCGGATCATACTGGTTTTGCATAATCTTTTTGATTCTCTAAAAAAAAAGGCATTTATTTGTGAATCTGAGTATGCTGGTTACACTGTATGTTTTGATTCATTAAAAAGAACCAGTTCATAAGAGACACTTGTTTGGGAATCCAGTTATACTTATTTAACTCTATGATTTAATGTACTAAAAGAACTGCTTCATAGGAATCATTTGTTTGTGAATCGGATGGAAAATGCGATTCATCGGAAAATCATTACTTTTACGCAAACAGCTCAGCTCTGACCAAATCAGAGCATTAAACTGAGACTGGACCATAACCCTAAAAATACACACAAGCACAGGACTACTGATGCGCATTACCAAACATGTTACACATGGCTTACTCAGAAACAAATACGACAAGTTGCCATAAAGCCATACATTGCCATTTCCAAGTAATTCCTTCCACTCATAAAACATTATTACTGATTAGATAACTAACAAAAGCAATGTAGTGCACACTTCTGTCATGAACAAATTTTACAGTGGTGCCATAATCCAACAGGCAATTATCAGAAAGAGTATACTGGCTTACATATAAACTTTCCCATATATGCTGGATTGAATTATGGTCACCCCCAATTATTCATGCCCTGATGAACATTTAACAGCACCAAAGAGCACTTTTTGGTAACTAAGGAGATAAGAAGTTATATGCGTCATTATGAAAGGAGCATCATGAACTAGTGTTATTTTAGTATCATGATATACTATTATGGTTTTTATTAGTGTTTTGAATTTGTTCTTTATTTTTATTTCCATTTTAAAGTAGTTAAAGTTTTAGTAATTTTGTTGTGTTTTTGGCCTTTTTTTTGTTATGTCTATATAGTTCTTTTTCATTTTTAGTTTTTTTTTTTCTAAATTAAAAATGTAGAAATGATGCCTTGCTGAAATAAGTTTAAGTTTATTTTCTTTTATTTCAGCTAACATTTATTTTATTTCAAGTAACATTTGTTTATGGTTTTAGTTTTCATTTTAGTTTTAGTTAACGATAATAACGGCTGAAAACTGACCTTATCCATGTGAAAAATTAAGTCCAGTTCACACACATTCTCAAAGCATTTGTCCAGGGTTTCCACAAAGACCTGCGTGACAAAATTATACACAATTGTGAATAACAACATGTTCTTTCAGCGAGATTTTCAAAAGACTCGTGTAATGTTTCAGGTTACACACACACACACACAGACACAAAGAAGCAAATTAACTACTCATGCACAAAAGTACTATGGCATTACGGCATTGTATCAAATGGCAATACTACAGGTAATATGGAATTAGTATGGTCCAGTGAGAACTAAAGCATCCTGATATGTCAAACAACCATTGCACTAAAACAAGTGTTTTAAACCCTGCCTTGTATTTATGTACATCTTCAAAAAAATGTTAATACCTGAATGCAATATGAGAAACATTAACTGCCCCCTTATGGCTGTAGGCCAGAATTACAGCATGCAAATTGCAGTAAATTCACCTGTATGAGATCTAGAATCCCCAGCTCGCTCTCTGATGAGTCCACACAAAACACAAAGTACAGGGTGGCATAGTGTCTGTAGATCAGCTTGTAGTCAGAGCCTCCGATCAAACTAAAAGTGAAGAGCAAAACTAGAGTAAATAACTTCTGAGATATATTGAGCATCCGTCTTTATGCTGTCCTAGATATAGAGATGCAGTTGACAATCATAACAGTAAGCCCTTATGTGTAACATTATTATGCATAAACCCTTCTGTCACCTTCCGCCCTCCAGAAAATTGCAGACATTGTCGTCTCTTTTGGACACCAGGTGAAAGGTCTCCCTAATGATCTGTTGTTGCATGTCTTCTGCCTGTGAAAGAAATATTATAAGTTGATGTAAATTAGTTTTACCTTGGATTTTCACATAAACTCATACTAAAATATACAGTGGAGCGAATGAAACACTAGTGGTTTAACATTATATAAAAATGACTATTATGAACATGATACAGATTATTACACTTATGTAGTTGAGCTTATACACATATAATAAGCAATAAACAAAATGAAGAACTGAGTTTCCAGTAAGAAGCTGAGAAGACATTTAGACGAAAATAAATATTCCATATCATAAAACATTATATTATACACAAATAATTTATCTGAAGCTAATGCTGTATGTTCAGCTATGAAATATTGAGTAAAAGACAAATAATTAAATTAATCTGCTGGTAGTGTCTCAATAGTAAGAATGGCAATAGCTGGCAAATGCAGTTTAAGTGTCTTTTATGCGCTTATCTTACAAAATATTGGTAGAATCTGATGAGCCTGGGTTTCCCATGGTTATTAAAAATGAGAATAGCCTTGATCATCTTTGTCGTTTGATTTTTGTGTTTACTCGTTTTTAGCTAAGCTTCAGCTTGTCAATAAAAAACGACTCTAAGTACTCCCGTGTCACGTGACTTCTCTATTATAAAAGTCCTTGGAAAAACAACTAGAGAGAAGAAACTGTGTGTGTGTGTGTGTGTGTGTGTGTGTGTGTGTGTGTGTGTGTGTGTGTGTCTTTCAACTTTGTTCATTGAACATTACGAATATTTGTTAATATTCAATTAAAATTTACATATAATCCCATTACTTTGCAAACTGTGACTACCGTGGTAAATTTTGAATGACGAATTTATGAGCATAGGACTTTTATTTTGACGCGCTCACGGCCCGCTGCGTGACCCGGAAGTCCTGCATTTCCTCTTGTCGCATCACTCGTGTGTCGTGTCTGTCAGCTAGCTGCTACTTATATAAACAACCCAAATTAAAATATGAAACATTTGACAGGAGAGTGACAATAAACACGCGCTGCATGAGGAATGAGACGGTCTTCATTCGCTTACGGTTGTAAACTGCAGTAAAGAAAAGTGTTTTGGAAACGCTGCTGTTTACCTTTATACAAACTGTTTTTTTTGTTGTTGTGAAAGAACGCATTGTATTTGTTGGTAAGTGCATCTTCGTGAGCTTTTTTTTTTTTATCTTTGCTTTGTCAATGCTTTATTGCTTTAATAGATAACACCTTTGTTGTATTATCATTTTATTGTGATCATTCAATTGCATGTTTAATTTTGTAATTAATGTTTATATTTTATGTTATTTATATTGTAGGGTGTGTCTCTAAGAAAAATAGATCCAGATGTAAGGGAGTTAGAAAACATGTTCCATTGTAAACGACAAACAATTGTGGGGTTTGTGATCACACTCCTCTTAAGTGACATAAAGTCATGGCCAAAAGTTTTGTGTTTAGCAAAGTGTGCTGTTTAAGCTGTTGTGGTGTTCATTCACATTGTTTGTAGATTATTGTGCAGAGTGATCAGATGCATTTTAAATAATTGCTAGAAGCTTCATTGGCCAAAAAAAGGAACTTTTCACAATAAAACAAATTTCACTGTTTTTTGATCCTGACAAAATGAGCAGCTAACATTAATTGAATAATCATATCAGCAGCACATGTGAAAGTGTGAAAGAGTACTAGTCAGGTGAAATCACTATAATACTAATTAGATTGTAAGAGCAGACTGATTGCTATAAAAGGAGGGAAGAAGCGCTTTCAATCATTGTGTTCTTGTTAGCAGTGGTTATTACCTCTAAAGAAACGCGTGCAGCCATCATCGCGCATCAAAATGGCCTCGCATGCAAGGAAATTGCTACAAAGAATATTTCACCTGAAAGAACCATTTACCGGATCATCAAGAACTTCAAGGAGAGAGGTTTGACTGCAGTGAAGAAGTTTTCAGGACGTCCCAGAGTGTCCAGCAAGCGCCAGGACTGTC
>NW_015536561.1:1038814-1068200 GCF_001515605.1 Sinocyclocheilus anshuiensis
CACCATGTCACAAAGCAAGAGTGATAAAGAAGTGGCTCGAAGATCATTACATTGAAATTTTGGATCCGTGGCCAGGCAACTCCCCGGATCTCAATCCCATAGAGAACCTGTGGTCAAAAGGCGAGTGGACAAGCAGAAGCCCACAAATTGTGATCAACTCCAAGAACTAAGGCAAGAATGGATCGCCATCAGTCAGGATTTGTCCCAGAAGCTAATATCCAGCATGCCAGAGCGAATTGCAGAGGTTATGAAGAACAAGGGTCAACACTAAATATTGACTCATTATATTTTTTTGCCAATAAAAGCTTTTAAAACTTATGATACGCTTATCATAGTTTTTCAGTATACCATAGAAACATGTGGAAAAATAATCTACAAATACTGAAACGGCGAACTTTGCAAAGCACAAAATTTGTCACTGCCAAAACTTTTGGCCATGACTGTACCATTATCATAGTTACAACCTTTAACGAGTTAGTAACCATAATAAGACGCTCGGATAAGAATTTTGGGTTGTATTTTTTTTTATTTGTAATAGCATTCATTTGTATATTAACCTCCATGGTGGTGTAAATTGAAATTATTAACCTCTAATAATGACAATCAGCATCATGTGTGTTTTAAATAACCATTTATAGTAAAAAAAAAATAGATGCATAAATGCAATAGGATTATTTGCTGATAGTTCTATGGAAGTGATTTAATCCTGATTTTTCTATAGCTACAAACTGCTTTATTTCTTTTCTGTCTTTAATTCCAGCTCAGGACGGACCATCCGTGAATAATCTGCTTCATCTCTTCGTGAGTTTCATTCCTTTGTTCAAGCTTGGATGGAAGTCATATGATCCGTACATCCTGGAACGAGTTTAGTGAGCCCTTCAGTGCTGTTTGCAGTGACGTCTGTAACCAGGCGTTCTGAAGGGTGTGGCAGACATTTATGTGCTTTGCCCCAAGACCTACTTATTCACTTTTGAAACTTCCTTATAACCAACAAAGCCTTTAAAACAGCAGGTTCAACTCATGTTCAAAACGCATTTCTAGCACTTAGAAGAGGTTAGGGCGTATGTTACTTTAAAATGGGAGCTTCTAATGTGAAAAATAATATAAAAGGTAACTTTATATTATGCCTGTGTGTTTTATAACACTTTTGGTTTAGTATTAGTTGAACAGGATTGTGAAACAGCAGGTAGACCAGATGAAATTTTTTACATTTTCCTTGTAGTGTTTTGGAATTTGTACTAGATGGCGCAATTGAATCACATTTGTGTTCATTCTCACTTGCTTCTCTGATACAACTGATATCTATTTGTCTGTCTGTCTAATGTATTTAAAAATTAATATATTTGGTTTGAGTTGAGTTACAGCTTTATAAATTGTTGCTTTTTTATGTCTCACAGATGTTGGGGATGTGATCCTCTCTCACATTATGGTCTCAGCCACTCATGTGATCATGACTGTCCATCCTGTCCTGGTCCTGCTGCCCATTATGGGGCTCCTTGTGCTTCCATATGCACCCATGCGTTTGGTAAATGGCCTCAGGATAGTGTCTCGTGTGACTGTGGAAAAACAGGAGAATTGTTCCCTGAGTCTTTGTAAGTCTATCTCTTGTGCACCTCAGATATCCTTTTGATTGATTTCTTTAAATTGCATTTCAATAATAGTTTTTTTTAATCAATTTAATGTTTCTGAATAAATGTTCTTGGATTTCAATAACATATTGAGATTACAGAGGATCATGAGGTTAAGGCAACTACTCTGACAGAAGTATGCCATGCCAAAATATTAAAATGTTTTTGTGTGTGTGAAGAACATTGTTTTCTCTCATTCACATATATATATATATATATAATTGGATTTTATTTATGTTTGTCATGTAATGGCAAGCATTTTTAACACGCAGAAACTATTTCAAAATTAATAATTTTATTCAAATAATATTTAATGCAATAAATATATATTACATAGATAAAGTTTTGTGCAAAAAAATTTACCCAAGTCAGTCATCTTGGTAACTTTAACTTTCTGTTATATCTATCAGCAGAATTTGACTATTCAATATCATTCAGAACCTGTAAGACATATGGTGCGTTCAGGTCATGTTGGATAGATCGTATTTATGAGTTGAACACACATGAACGCCACCACAAAGTCGTTATTTCGAGTGGGAAACTGAATTTCTTTAAGTCTCGAGTTTCCGAGTTGGGGGCGTGTTGGTGAGAAAACATGTCGGATGCAATGGATGCAGCCAAAGACTATAGATATGCAGCGTCTGTATTGACTGGAAATTTGTTGAAATTATTTTTCTTTGTCATGTACAATAAAACTATACAAGTTAAATATACTAAATATTATATTGCATTATTACCATAGAATATATAATAATTCAGTTTACATCACATTCATAAATTGAATAAAAACAGAAAAGAGCAAAAACACAATGATTCACATTCTTTATTCATCATTTTTTAGATGTAGAGTAAAAAAAAAAAAAAGGTTGAATTTTATGTAGAAAAGTTAAATCGCCATCTTGTTCTGACCAAAGTGACTTGAACACACCGGACGTCATAATTACGACTTGTCAACACATAAATATGAACTTCCCAGGAGGACTTGAATGCAACATTTCTTCTGTGGAACACAAAAGAAAATATTTTGAAGAGCCAAACAACATTAGACCCCATTGACTTTAATTGAATGGACAAAAAAAAAGAAACACTGAGACGTTGTTCAAAGTGTTCTACATGTTTTGGAATGACACAGCGTCTGTATTGACTGGAAATTTGTTGAAATTATTTTTCTTTGTCATGTACAATAAAACTATACAAGTTAAATATACTAAATATTATATTGCATTATTACCATAGAATATATAATAATTCAGTTTACATCACATTCATAAATTGAATAAAAACAGAAAAGAGCAAAAACACAATGATTCACATTCTTTATTCATCATTTTGTAGATGTAGAGTTCGGTTTTAAAATCGTTCAGTTTTATGTAGAAAAGTTAAATCGCCATCTTGTTCTGACCAAAGTGACTTGAACACACCGGACGTCATAATTACGACTTGTCAACACATAAATATGAACTTCCCAGGAGGACTTGAATGCAACATTTCTTCTGTGGAACACAAAAGAAAATATTTTGAAGAGCCAAACAACATTAGACCCCATTGACTTTAATTGAATGGACAAAAAAAAAGAAACACTGAGACGTTGTTCAAAGTGTTCTACATGTTTTGGAATGACATGAGTCTGGGTAAATGGTGACACAATTTTTATATTTTTAATGAACAGTCCCTTTAAGTTTGCAAAATGATGCATTAAGTTTGCAGCATGTGCATGATCAACTAAGTTCTGTCTTAACATTTCCGTCAACTGGCCTGAAGCTCTCTCACAAGGGCCATCCTTATTGTTGATCCCTGCACATACATAAGACAAAAAGGAAAATGAACAGATTTGTTTGATTCTTTTCCACTATTTCTAAGAGTTAAACCAGAACTTTTCTTTTTCTTTGTTTCTTTGAGGGCTTGAGAATGAAATGCAAT
The DNA here is from genome assembly GCF_001515605.1 of Sinocyclocheilus anshuiensis. Taxonomy (NCBI): domain Eukaryota; kingdom Metazoa; phylum Chordata; class Actinopteri; order Cypriniformes; family Cyprinidae; genus Sinocyclocheilus; species Sinocyclocheilus anshuiensis. The sequence continues at coordinate 1,042,363 of NW_015536561.1, forward strand.
CTGCGTGCTACCTTCAGAGATAAACCGACGTACCTGTGGAATATTTTTTTTTACAAAAGTAAAGCCATATGTTGTGCTTTGTCTTTTATACATCACGTTTTTCCCTTGAAGGGCGTGCACTTTCAAAGAAGATCATGTGTTTCGCATTTAAGATGAAAGGGAGGCCTGGGCTGGCTGTTCTGCTTATGCGCCAGGCACTGCTTCAGCGGGCCATACCCTTCTACAGTCTTCATCAAGACATGCTCTTTTTCTAATTAAATCACTTTCTTTTTCCCCCCTCTCGCTTTGACCACACACGTTGCACTTGACTATCTCGCCACCTCTGTAAACACGCAGACAGCTGAAATGACCTCGAGGCGTGCTGGCTGTGTGTTCGGGGGTATAGCGACTGGCCCTGCCCCCGCCCCCACCCGATAACATGCACATACGTTGTGGGTATTGAGTTTCCATCACGTTAACTGTACGGAGATCGAAAGCAAGGTCAGAATCACCACCGCCATCTGGAAGTCTGAAATGTTTGGAATGATGGCGAGCTATAAATGCATAAGCATTCCACATTCCACTGAATGGAGCGGTGTGTTTTGGACACGTCAAAGACCAAAGGTACTACAGGGCAACCTGTGGCGACTGCAAAAATCAGGCCAGGTCCTCTACTATTTCACACTGCTCTCCTTTCGCATTTGGTTTTCTGCGTTTTCTGCTTCAAACAGCTGGAGAAGTGTTTAAAAGGAAAAAAATGCACACGATGCAGCTGGCCTCTCGATTTAGTTTGCTAACGCTGACCAAGAGATGATTCAACTGGCGGTTTTCACTTCACCGAGGTTGTTTATTGATTCACCTGGAGCTTTGAAACGCTGGGTGGTTGTCCATTGGCAAGATCCAAAAAGGCAAATGGGGGCATTTTGGAGCATTCTGCAGTGCCAGCACAAGCAAATTCTTTATAGCCCCGTTGGTCCTGCCATGCTGCAGCCACCTGGTTAAGTAATCAGGGGAAGTGGGAATAAGGGAAAGATTGGAGACGGATGTGGATGTTGAGGTGTGCTGTACCTAATGCACACATGGCTGCTGGGAGGGGATGAAAGAGAGGTTCGGCAAGGCCTGTTTTTCAGAGCTCAGGATATGCAGTTTGACATCCAGTAATGAGCATTCGGGGAACATCTCTGTCCCAATGTAAACAACCTGTGGTTGATGAGTCACAGATTGTACTGTTTGTTTTATTTCATATTTTAGAGCAAGTTGTAAAATATATTTGGCCATGACACTCTAAAAACAGCCTTTGAAACTTGGATTTGAATTTGGGTTGTGGTTGTACAAAGTGTCCATTTTTGCTATTTGATGATTTTGGATCGGAAATTTTGATGATGGCTCAGAATGTTTTTGTATTGTATGTCCAAATTGACGTTATATTGGCATAATATATGTTTGTACCTTGAATTTTGCATCTCTTGTGAATATGTTTGTTTCGATTTGTTTTGTTCCGTAACTTTACCTCTTATTTTGTCAGAATTCAGACTGATTTAAAACATTAACTTGTCTACTTTTTAAATTATACATTCAGAACTGGCTCATAAGAGTCATTTATTTGTGAATCAAACTACACTGGTGGTCTTTTTAACTCACCACATTCAATTCGGTCTGCAACTCGCATTCATGATCCTTTTAAAAGAAGGTTTCTTTTGCCGTAGCACTGATTCATTAGCAACTGTGTCTTATGTAGTTTTGAAATCCATCGAAATTGACTGCAAACAAGGTTTATTTCAAGCAATAATCTTTGATTTTTCAAAGAGAAAGTCCTGTTGATTCCTTTGTTCTTCATTTTTCAGGTCCTCGTGGTGAATTCTGTTCGAAGGCTATTTATAATTCACAATCCGTGTGTTTTCTGATCAGCTGCCCAAATAATACCCAGAATTTGTCTTGTGAAAATGTCACAAATTTCAACGACCTGTTAGCGGAACCAGATGTGAACATAAATGGTAATATCTTTCCTTGGTTTACCTGCATTTTTTTTGTGCTTTCAGTGATAGAATTTTTCATCTCTTGTAAGAATGTTTGTATTTGTTTTGTCCATTAACTTTACGTCTTACTTTGGAATGATTTGTCACACTGATACAAAACAGTAACTTGTGAGCTTATCAAAATCTAGAAATGAATTGTGTGACATTAGTGCAATAACATGGTCCGGAATATTAACCAGATGTCACCATTTACCAACCCAAACTTTGTTTTTGCAGACTCTATGCATCTGGGCAAAAATCAGACTGGTGAATCTGTGCTGTCTTCTGACACCAACTCTTCCCAATCTTCTCCAGATGGTTCTTCACCAAATGTCACAACTAAAGCTGACGACTTGATCTCCAGCACTTCCACTACCACAAATCCGGCCACTTTACCAAACAACTCTATGACTATAGCGGCCATCAACCTTCAGACAACTCCAACAGAGATTGTCACCACAAAAATTGCAGTGCCAAAACCACCGATCACAACCACTCTGACAACACCAGCTGTGACATCCACCACCACAACTACACCTAAACCAACCACGACCAGCCCTAAACCCTCTCCAACAACTACCAGCACAACCACCACCTCCACAACAGTTGCACAAACCATAATTTCAAAACCACCACCTTCACTGTCACCATCAGGGACCAAAACGTCCGCCAGCATCTCACCATCAGTGCCTACAACAACTTCATCCACTCCTTCCGCAAAACCAATCCAAACTTCTCCAGCATCATCAGATGAGAAGAAGCCATCACCAACCACACCAAAAACCTCATTGAGCCCCTTAGGAGTGACATCTACACTGCCCAAGGACACTCCCAAAGGGGACCAAGCCATGATTGAGATGGCCGGAGACCCTTTGACCAGTCACCTGTTGAACACAAGCTCCTTGTTGGCCATTCTTCTGTTTGGCCTCCTCTTCTTCGTGGTCACGGTGGCGCTGTTTCTCAAACAAGCATACGAGAGCTACAGACGGAAGGACTACACTCAGGTCGACTATCTCATCAATGGAATGTACTCCGATTCGGGGGTCTGACCAGGATTGTGTGGTTTACATTTCAGTATATTTCTTTTTTCAACGGTTGGTAGCAGATTGACTTTGGTTTGAGACCTCTTGGTAGCACTCAAACATTTGAAAGCCCCGTACGACTTCTATATACGAGAATCCAGCTGGTGCTCGAGTGAGTTGGTATGGTGTGCATCTTTTGTTTCTATGCAGATTTAGCTTCCGCGTAATTCTTGGCACATGAAGCTGAAGCCTTAGTATTAACTTAGCCCTCAACCTTCGTTCAACGAATGTCATTATAAGGGATTCATATTGCAATACATGGAAATGTTTTGTCTAATCTGTCATGTCCAGGGTTTCATCTGCGGCTGCTGAGTTGGCTGCAATAATTGCCTTTTTTATGTTTGTCAGAACGGTTCAGGAACATTCAAAGAATTGTTTATGAATTAATGCCTTTTTTTTTTGTTTTTTGTATGTGTGTGTGAGGAATAAATGCCAAACCAGGAATTGTGGCACAGAAGCACATTGTAAAGCCAAGGGAATAACTCAGCCATTGTGTATTTAGTGTCTGGAACAAAGATCAGATCAGAGGAAGGGATGAAGTATGATAGTTTGATATGTGCCAAATTGATTTTGTAAGTCTTAATAGCTGCACTGTTAAAAATATATATAATAAAGAAAAAACTTACTTTGCACTCTGACTTACTTTATTATGTGTGAAGGGTCTGTCTGTACTTGATGTTACCTTAACGTTGATCCATGACTAGGCTGACACCGAATCTGTGCATCTGGTTTCCACAAAAACTTGAACTTTCATCATGGAGCATGTTTCACTTCCCTTAATTTAATAAAAATATAGTTCAATCCCAAAAATAAGTTGGGCATTTAACTAGCACGTTAAGGAATGTGACATTGTCTGAGAAAACTAAAAACGTTTAAGAGCAATGACAATTATACGACATAACCAATATATTTGTAAAATATTTCAATATTTGTTAGAATACCATTATTAATGGACTGCAACAAAACAATATTGTTAATATGTATCTTTACACCTTGTCATGAACAACCAAATTATACAGTACTGAATTATACGGGACATCACGTTTACAGTAACGATTGAATCTCATTTTGAATTGGACAACTGACAAACGACTCTTGGTTCAGTGAGGGAGTCCGATATGAACTCACTCAGTAACTAAACAATTCACAGATCAGTGCGTCTGATTCAAGCTGATTTGGAGGTTGTTTGGTGAATCTTTTAAAATGACTCCTTAAAAAGAACTGGTTCATAAGAGTAATTTGTTCGTGATTCAGACATCACAACTTACATTTAGTTCCTTCGTTGTTGCGATGATTGGTGAATCTTTTAAAATGACTCCTTAAAAAGAACTGGTTCATAAGAGTAATTTGTTCGTGAATCAGACATCACAACTTACATTTAGTTCCTTCGTTGTTGCGATGATATTTGAAATCACATATGAACGCATACAAGGCTTCCCTGGATACATTTTAAATGATCATCCACTTTTTTTTTGTATTTTCGACCATTTTACTCAGTTTGGAGTCGTGTGAGACATTTTTATTTGCAATTGAGAAATTTCTTTAAATATAATATTTTATACTACTTTCAGCTGGTCCTCTCAGCTCTTTTTAACACATTTTACCTTGTTTACCATGGTTATTGCAAATCAGCACAAAAAAGAAAAGAAAAAACCAAGCAGAAAAGGATGCGTAAGTTCAAGGGGACCATCGCCTTGCTTTTGGAGCCAGTGGGCCCCAGGTTTCCCATGGTTTCAAAGTGTTTTATGAGTAGTACATATCAATCAGCCTTTGGAGTAGACAAGATGCCACTCATAAACAAGCCACATCTGTCGGCCAATAATTGCACCTTGGAAACGTGCACTGCACATTGTCTAATTTTAAAGGTCTGGAAGTTTAATTGGCAGGGAGGAAAATAACGAGTTGGAAAGAAGGTGGGCCGACACCTTTACAACAAGCTCACCAGGGGACGGTTTTGTTTTGGGGGGAAACACAATAAGAGTCATGTGAAATGTGGATTTTATTAGAGAAGCACAGGATGGAGTATGGAGTCCATCGTTATCTTCTGCAGGCGGTTATGCAGCTAGTTTCTGACCTGATCTGGCCTAAAAAAAAAAAAACATTCTTCATAACCTATCATTACCACATTTCTTGTTGAGCACTGCATTTCTGTAATTTCCAAAGGAATTGTCTCAGGCCTCAAAATTTCCCAATCTCTCACTTTCTTTTGGCATTTCACATCCTAGATTTTTACTTCATGTCAAAAGAGAAACAATGCAGACAAATTTCCAATAAAACCGTTAACCTCGCTTTCCAAACACAACAGTGGGCCTCTCATTTGTTTTGATGGTTTGGTATTGATACTAGCTATTAGCCGTTTATTTGCTACAACTTTCAGCAGAATATCCTTGTTTTCCTTGGTTGTGTAACTAAGTGGCAGACCCATATTTCACCACGGCTTCAGGCTGACTATGAATTTCCAGTGAGAAATAGGTAGCAAGCAACGGGGTTATTACGACACACAATGACATGATGCTTATAAACCCTTTGTTTTAAGAGGACTTGTTCCAGATGGCATCTGTTACACACAAAATATGTCTCGCATTAAGTCTTGGATGCATTAATACAAAGTCTAATATTCAAAAGTAACAACAGGCAGTGGAGAAAGTGATTTTTTTATTTGTGAGCAGTGCTCGGCGGATCAAAGAGAACGCCAAGAGCTATATCGCACAGGTGACTGTAAAGGCAGGTTTCATTACAGCATGTTTCTCTAGGCCCGGGAATTACTGCCTGCTTCGCTCACACGCACTACCGCGCACATATGCTTTCACTTTGGATTTGGAGTTGGTTGCAGAACTTTACCATTCAGCCCAATGAGCGCTTTCAGTCCACCAGGGGTTCAGTTTGATCCTTGATGTTTACAGCACCTCGGGACTCATGAAAGAGGCTGAAAATAATTTGCAACATTGTATTTTACTCTTTTATAACATGAGCTTTCATACGAGCATGAAGAAACATAACAGGCTAGCAACAAACAGGAGAAACTGTGCCAAGCATGGCATGTTTAAGCTGATGTTTTCTGAAGTACAAAGAAGAATGGATCTGTCATTCACTTACAAAGCAGGTTTTATGCACTTTAAAGCTTCTATCTCAGTTGTTTCTCAGATTGTTCTCCGGAGAAAAAGTCTCCAGAAGACAGTAATGTGAATATCATGTTTCAGAACTCACATTTGAGAATATGCAATCAGAGAACTCAAATGTGACCCTGGAGCACAAAACCAGTCATAAGGGTCAATTTTTCGAAATTGAGATGTATACATCATCTGAAAGCACAATATTTGGCTGAGATACAACTATTTGAAAATCTGGAATCTGAGGGTGCAAACAAATCAAAATATTGAGAAAATCGCCTTTAAAGTTGAATGAAGTTAAATGAAGTTCTTAGCAATGCATATTACTAATCAAAAATTAAGTTTTAATATATTTACAGTAGGAAATTTACAAAATATCTTCATGGAACATGATGCTTACTTAATTTCCTAATGATTTTTGGCATAAAAGAAAAATCAATCATTTTGACCCATACAATGTATTTTTGGCTATTGCTACAAATATACCCCAGCGACTTAAGACTGGTTTTGTAGTCCAGGGTCACAAATATGTCTCATCACGTTTTTTAAGACCAAAAGAGATCTCTTTAATATCTCAATCATTTCTCCTGCTTTTGAAATTGTTCCATTTAAAAATAAACCCGAGAAGACACTAATCTCACTTTTGTCTCTCAAAACATCAGAACTCATATTTGACAATCTGTCATCATCGGAGAAATCAAATATGTCTCATCAAGTTCTCCCAAGACTAAATGAGATCTCTTTAATATCTCAGTTATTTCTCCTGCTTTTCAAATTGTTCTCCTGAGAAAAAGACCCTATAGAAGACACTAAACTCACATTTGTCTACTTCTATTTCAGAACTCCTGTTTGACAATCTGCAATCAGAGAACTCAAATATGTCTCATGAAGTTCTCCCAGTACTAAATTGTACAGCTTTATACTCTTACTGCATACTAACAATTGAATCATGTTGGTCTCTTTTTACTTTTCTGAAGGATTTGTATTATTATGAAACATTGATGGTTGCTTCTACTGAAAATCCCCTGAAGTATGAGAATATAAAGACGCAAAAGTTCTGAGTATATGAAAGTGGAAGTCTGTCTTAGTCGTAACCATAAATTACATATAGAACATAACATCACTTCCATTCCACTGAAATGACACAACTTTGAATTTCCCCCTTATTTAAAAAAAACAAAATCAGAAATGACATTTTTAGAATGGTCATGCCATGTCCATGCCATAGTCATTGTACATATTTATTATTAAATCTAAATAATAAAAAGTAAAATGCACTGATTTAAAGTCAGCACATTCTCAAAGATGTTAAATATGTCAGAATTCAGTTTAACAATTCTGTCCTGGTTTATTTCTGAAAGCCAATTTCTTTATAGACACAAACCTAATATCTTGGATACAACAAAAACAATTTGAACATTATTTGACAGTGTTGATGTTGGTTGACTATATATTTTTTTGTCTCTCCTAACTGTATATGCCAATAAATCTTATACTGTTATATAAGTATAATATTCCAGCCTGTTTGAGTGAGTAAAATCTGTTTGTTACTGTAAAATGGACTGATAACAACGTTGGCTGCCCACATGATGACTACAAGTTCATCAAGATTGGTCTCTCCAGCAACTGTAGCCAATAATAACACAAGGAAAGAGTACAGTGATATACACATCAACATAAAACACCATCAAGGTAACACACATAACACTACACTCTTAAAAATAAAGGTGCTTCACGATGCCATAGAAGAACCTTTTTGTCTAAATGGTTCCATAAAGAACCTTTAACATCTGAAGAACCTTTCTGTTTGACAAAAGGTTATTTATGGCGAAAGAAGGTTCTTCAGATTACAAAAAGGTAAAAAAGAGATGGTTCTTTAAAGAACCATCTCTTTTTTACCTTTTTGTAATCTGAAGAACCTTCTTTCGCCATAAATAACCTTTTGTCAAACAGAAAGGTTCTTCAGATGTTAAAGGTTCTTTATGGAACCATTTAGACAAAAAGGTTCTTCTATGGCATCGTGAAGCACCTTTATTTTTAAGGGTGTATAATAAAGCAGCACCCCGAATCGCAGCAATCAAAATTTATTTTGTGATAATGACCAGCTGACTGTACATTTATCCTTGCACTTCAAATATACAGTTTACACTGTGGGTCTTATTCTGTTCTCTCTACTATTTCGATGGACCTGGGAAAGTTTCATATTCATAAAATTAAATGGTAACACTTTACAATAAGGTTCATTATTAAACATTAGTTACCTACTTTAGTTAACATGAACAATACTTCTACAGCATTTATTAATCTAAGTTCATGTTAATTTCAACATTTACTAATGCATTATTAAAATCAAAAGTTGTGCTTGTTAACATTAGTTAATGCACTGTTAATTAACATGAACTAACAATGATCAACTGTATTTTCATTAACTAACATAAACAAAGATTAATAAATCAGTCATTGTTGAGAAGTGGGACAAAACAGGGTGCAAAATTGAAAAAATAAAACCTTGTACTCAGACAAATTAAACTACATTTATGTATCTTATATGTATTAAACTACTGAGCTATGCTTTGATACAACCTCCCAACTTTTCTCTTTTTTAACAAAATGTGCTTTTTTAGCTTGGACTGTGTAATATCCCTTGCTGGACCGGTTTTGTCCCATGTCTCAAGAATGACTGAAATACTGTAATAGATGTATTGTTCATGTTAGTTAATACATTAACCAATGGAACCTTATTGCAATGCTTTACAAAACTTGTAAAAAGTAAAAAGGCAGTTAGAGCATATAACGTTGTATGTAAATATGACATTGTAGCATAAAATTTTATTTTTCCTTTGAATATTATTAATATATAATTTTGTATTATGCTCTGGCACTGGTTTATTTATTTATTTATTTTTTTGCAATGGTTAATTCTCATTGTATTGTTCTTGGTTATGTCATTAATAATAAAAAATAAAACAAATTAAAAAAAATATTCCACTGGACTGGAAAGGTCAATCCCACTTGATGACGTCGATCGGTTTCCGCTGTCAGTCAGTCATTCCCCTCCTCGCGCCTCCTCTACTGTCGCTAGAAGAGTCCGACTGACCGACCTACGGACTACAAACTTTCTCCTAACACCAATACCTCGAAGAAATGGAGCTGGGATTATGGAATTAAAGCAAGGAGCGCTTGCGATGGAGATTTTATTGCTGGAACTGCTGCTTTGTTGTAGTCTGACGGTGATTCGTGGTGAGTAACAGAGTTTCTGTGGAGTTTTTCCTGCGGCTCTGAGGTGTTGAACTCATTATTTCACCGCGAACAATCTGATACATAGTAAAACGCAAGAGCGCGAGACAAACTTGCGCACGGTCGGTTGTGCGTAACTTTTACGTGTTTTGTTTCGCACGGGCGTGTATTTTGATCGTTTACATATTTAGAAATGCAACTGTAGTTTTGAGAGCAAAGTTAAGTCTGCGTAAAGTTGAGCTGCTTTGAACCAAATGATAGTCTGCGGTGGGTTTGTTAACCGAGATGTGTAACGTTACGTTACTTCTGGAAGTTGAGTTGAAGCTTTAAAACTAAAATACAACTTTTTGTGATGCCTGCTGGAAGCATTTGACATGTTCGGTCGGAGTTTTTAAGCTCACAGGTCTTGTAAACTGCTCTGGTTGTGTGTTATGGAGGCCTCGGTGGTGTCGGATGTCAAACAGCGTGAAAAAGTGCCAAATTATTCAATTGACTTTTAAAACTATTTTAAAGACGGCTATTTTACCTGACCTTCGTCATTCTTGAGACATGGGACAAAACCGGTCCAGCAAGGGTAACTGCTATTAGGTTTAAAAATAAAAATATTTTCAATTTTAAATGTCATGAGGGATTAATAATAGAATGTATTTAACACAATTATCACCTTCAATTAAAATTTCTCATTATTATACCAAATCTGTGTTTCTTAATGTCCTCTCACTACATCTAAAACAGTGTGTCCACAGAGAAGGGTTCAAGCATTCATATGCAATAAAATGGATAAAAATGTTTTTTCTAATGATGAAAAAGAGTTTGTTTTATCAAAAGCAACACTTAATAATATCTGCTATCAAAGCAAGGTTGTTTTTTAATGACACATGCATGTTTAATACGATTTTAAAGTTGCGTCCCCACTTTTTGTCAACACCGTCAGACATTAAAGCATAGCTCAGTAGCTTAGTACATATAAGATACATAAATGTAGTTTAATTTGTCTGAGTACAAGGTTTTATTTTTTCAATTTTGCACCCTGTTTTGTCCCATTTCTCAAGAATGACTGATTACTGACAATTCAGCGGATAAACTAACGTTGCAATTTCAGCCAAAAAAAACACTGCTGAAGTTTATTAAGAGTAAAAAAAATAAATAAATAAAGACTGTAAGCCAGTATAAAGAGCTAGATTTTCTTGGTACCACTTTATAATAACTTTCATAACCTGAACAAACATTATTAGTGCTTAACAGGTAATTAGTTTGTAAATTAGAAAGCTGTAGTTAACAGTTAGTAAACGTTTATATGGGAAGTTTGTGTTAATTCAATAGGTTAAAATGTAGATACATGTTATGTATAAATGTTATGTCTGTAATTAACTAGTCATCATTTCTAGTTTTCCACTATATTAACGAGTTCATTTAAAATGGACCTGCAGAGTAAAAATACTCACATTTATGACCTTACAATATCATAAGGTCATAAATGCTAAAAGCATTAAAATTTCAAAAGAAAAAAGCTAAATGCTTTTTATTTTTGTACAAAGTATATCAACAGGACTGTGCTTAAATATTTATAGTTTTAGCACCATGTACTCATTATTGGTTTGCTGGGATGTTTGTATTCACGCCTAGAGAGAGAGAGATTGAACTGCGGTTTGGTGTTATTTCTGGGGCAAGGAAGTTGAACCGTGTGAATAGTTTAATTCAGATGGATTGAGTCATATTATGTGCCTCCACTCATATCTGTTTAGCTTCTGTTCATAACTTTACTCCTAACATTTACCAACAACTACATAGTCCTTTTTGTATTAGACTAGTCTTCTAGCTCATTCCAACAAACTTTATTGCATAAATAAATCTTAAGATGATGATTAGTTTCTTTTAGGCTAGCCTTCTAACCCATTTCAACTAACCTTATTGCGTAAATATTGCTTAAGATGATTAGTCTGTATTAGGCTTGTCATGTTATCCATTCCATCAAGCTTTATTGCATAATGCTAAGACAATCAGTTAATGTGCTTTCGAATTAGTGCTGGGTGGTATACCAGTTCATACCGAACCGTGTGTATTTTTGTTATGATATGAATTTTTAAAATACCGCAATACCGGTGTATGTCGCTTAAACAATGTTCGGAACGCGACACTGTTTGAAAGGGGTCCCTTTTCACTGTTGGACTGTGGCGAGGGAACAGCTGTATGTGTTACTAAGCGTGAAAGTTCCGAAACTGAAGCTGTAGAACTAATAGAACGTGATGACTGATATAAATTTTTGGTCATACCGCCCAGCACTATTTCGAATAGTTAGAAATGCTTAATTTATGTTTTCTGATATATTCCGATCTAAATGTACATGAACGTGTTCTGTTAAGCATTTTTAGTTTTTGTGAATTAATTCCTATTAAAAGTTATAATATAGTGTTACCAAGTTGTCAGAACAACATGAATCTAATCAAATCCTGTAAAAAAAAAAAAAGGTTCCAATTAGATCCAAAATGTTTTACTGCCTGATTCTGTTGGAAAATCTTTAATAAGTTCCACAACAAACAATTTAATTATCTTGTACTGTAGGAAACCATTTATATATGGGTGCTTCAGAGAACCCGTAAACCAAGATGAAAATCTAAAAAGCTGTAATATAAAGAACTTGCTGGTGCAAAAAAAAATTGATGAACCTTTATTTTTAAGAGTTAGGGAACAAAACCTACTTCTTCTTGGCTGAAATGTTCTGATTTTGGCATTATGAAGTACTTAAATTATTGCTACATTTGGCGCTTTTCCACTGCATGGTACGGCACGGTACGGCTCAGTACGATTCACTTTTGGGGGGTTTTCCACTGGGTACAGTACCTGGTACCTGTTACTTTTTTTAGTACCACCTCGGTTGGGGTTCCAAGTGAACCGTACCGTTACCAAAACGTGACGTGTAAACTCTGCTGATCACGGATTGGCCGGAGAGAATCGTCACTACCTGCGTCACTGAACTTGCGACACAAACACAAAAGAACCGCTAGATTTAAATCAGCACAGCCAGCGAAGGATCGAACGCAACTGTTTTGAACGAGCGCACCTTTTTTTAACAACCAAAAAGTTTTGTTGTCTGTTGCGGAAGAACAGATGTTCCTTTTGTTGATAGCAGAGGAGCAGATCCAGCGAGAGCTTGATGGGGCGACGTGGAATGAAAAAGTTTTTTTTAGGAGTCGTGGCAGTAGAGGCGGTTCAACTATAACGACATGTGAATAATCCCGCCCACTCTAAAGCGGTACTGAGCTGCAGTGGAAACGCAAACCGAGCCGAGCCGAACCGTGCCGTACTGAGCCGTACCGAGCCGAGTCGTACCACGCAGTGGAAAAGCGCCAATTGTTTGTATGCAGCTGCTGTTGCATTATTACAAGCTATTATATTGCAATTTTGAGAACAGACTCATGTTATTTTTCGTTGGAGTTTGGGCTTGGTGTTCTTAAATGGTTTTAGAGAAAAAACGTATTTATTCAGGTCACGTCAATAAGCGAGTGGTTCATTTGTTGACATGTCACTATGTAAGTTTGGAAATGTCTGCCAGCAAGCATCACTGCAAATGTCAGAGCCTCGTCTCTGGAGTTTTTCTAGTATTAATACAAATTTAATAAGTTGTAACCCAGGTTTTTTTTCAATTTTTTCAATTTTTGTGTATTCAAAGACAAAAGTGATGGAGTAAAATCTGTTGCATGTAATGCTAATTTAACATAAGTGAACAGCAAAAGGCCTTGTTGAATTTTAGCATAACAAAAACCACAAAACTTTTGATGCAATTGTCAAGCTCCTACTGCCAATGTCAATCACTTCTTAAGCTAATTAAGCAAGTTTGCATTTGAATGAAAGTATTTTTGGGGGGAATGTGAAGGAAATGTAACAGCCAGTCCCTATTTTTATCCTACTGTGGGTCTTGGACTTGCTGGACATTTGTGCATTTTGAATTGTTATTTCAGTTTAAAATAGTTTTAAATAGGGCCGTTGTTCACTGACGAGCTGCGCAAAACCACGTTCATATTCGCGTGATTTTTTGCGCAGCTCGTCAGTGAACAACGGCTCTGTGTAGTTAATGCTGCTCAATGTGAAAGCACGCACGTGATGGAGATTTACCGCTGATTACAGAACCGGCTTTCTGACAAGATGCGCATTAAATATCGCATGCGATTTATCGTGCAGCCCTAGTTTTAAACGTTTGTAGGCAATTTAGACCAGATAGATAGATAGATCTTTAGGTGTGAATTATTTTATTAGGATCATAAGAAGGTGTCACAGAGTTCACAGTTAAAAAAAAAACGTTTGCATACTTGTGTGTTTTCTTTAACACAATCTCTCACTTTACTGGTCACTCTCAGAAAAAAAGGTACAAAAGCTGTCACTGGGGCAGTACCTTTTCAAAAGGTACACTTTTGTACCTTTTAGGTACTAATATGTACACTTTAGGTACTAATATGTACCTTTAAGGTACCAATATGGACTGTTTAGGTACAAAGGTGTGCCTTTTGAAAAGGTACCACCCCAGTGACAGCTTTTGTACCTTTTTTTTCTGAGAGTGTTTGGTCTCTTGCTGATAAGGGTTGGAGGAAGTGAGCGACCGGTTTTGATCGTAATCAGGCAAATCAGGTAGGTAAAAGGAGATTGAGGACAGAGGAAGAGAAAGAAAACAGAGATAGTGAATGAGCTGAGCAGCTTTTCATTTGAAGCTCTTTTCCCCACTTTCCAGGACACTTCACGTGTTCGTAGACCTCTAGCCTCCTTTGTGCTCCTCCCTTCTGAAGACGGTTAATTCTGGTGACAAGCTCAGACTCCTTCAGCTGTTTCTTTGTGCTCTTTCTCTACAAAGGAGGAGCCCGGTGGGCCCAGGTGCTCTCAACTCCCCCTCCTGGCACTACAAAAGTCAGAGAAGAGTGGTAGTTCCTAAGTCATATGGGTGCTCGGTTATAGACTGGAAATGAGTTCTCCTAGGGACGTCTGTTTAGGGAGATTAGTGATCTTCACGCTGTGGTTGAAATTTATTGCTAGACTTTGACTGATTTTGTTTCTTCTAGTAAGGCACGGTGTTTAAATGTCCATTGAAACAAGGCTCGCCTTGCTTTTGCCTAGAACTCTGGCATGTTGTCTCTAAAACCATTACAGAGTTGCTGGCGTTCATCTGTTTTCCCTTTTCTTTCTTATAGTGAGCTCAGATGTGCTCTGTGAGAAAGATTTGTGTCCACAGAAGTTGTGAATTTGCAGAAACTCCTTTCAGGAGCCTTTGAGTGGCTTCTAATTATCTTTCTATACAGTAAAACCTCAGAAATCTGCCAAAAGGTAAACTAGAAAAATAAAGTTTGTTAAAACAATTGTATCTATCTATCTATCTATCTATCTATCTACAAAACATTAAATATATTAGGAGTGTGCGATATTGACAAAAATATATCTCAATATTTTCTGGGATTTTATCGATAACGATAATTAGATGATATTTTGCTGTGTGTTATTGTGCTGATATCTTAAGGACTACCGTGGACAGCTGACACAAAGTTTTTCATATTCTGCATATTCTGTGTGGTGATCTGTTCACAGCAGTGATAGAAATTAATATTTTCCAATACGTTTAAATTGATTTTTTTTTTACCTTTTATGGGCATTTTTACCTTTATAAAGCCCTTTTTTCTAAATGTGTGCATCATCTTTTCAGTCAAATTCTTAAACTGAATCAGTCAATTAGAATAATAAGTCATTTGGGCTTTTACCAAGCAAATTAAATCAGTATTGACAAAATTAATCTTTGCAATGCAGAGAAAACACAGAAGCTGCATCTGAAGTTAATAACATTTGAGCCATTCATTGCAAGTGTGCAGGATTTCCGTCCGTCCGTCCGTCTGTTCATTCGTTCTTTGGATATTAATATGATTTGTCTGTAATGGATGTCATTAAATTTATTAATCTCCAAAGACCCAGAGCAATGCATTTGAAAAACATAGAATGAACATCAAGAATGTTATTTATCCCTAAATAACCATAGAGTGAGAGAGAGTAAAAAATTATTCGTAGGAAGAGTCTTTTTTGCTGAATCTGTAGGAACCATTGACAGGCCTTTAATTTTAAATGTGTTAAATATTTGTAGTTATTAAAGTAAACCCCTAAGACTGAGAATCTACTTTTCTTGAACTATAGCCTAGCTATCCATCAGCTAATGTGTTTGGTTTAACTAACTGAAATGACCTGTAGTGAGTGATTTCGTCTGTTTGGGTAGGAGATTGTGGCATGGGGCTGGTTGTGGTTCTTATGCATCCTGCTGGTGGTGGTGGTGTTTTTTCTTGCACATTTGGACCGCAGAGGTCCGTGTGATCTCATAAAACAGTGCAGCTGTTGGGACGAGGTTATCTTTTTAATCCCCACTGCTCTGTGCTCGCCGGGGAAGGAGGTGTCAGAGTCCTCCCAGGCTCTGGTGGACCATTCCAAAGGTTTTTCTGTGCAGATGGAAGCATATGCTGCAATTATGCTGCTTAAATGACATGTACATTGCCAATAGTCCCACCAAACTGTGTAATATGTATATGCTTGAAGTAACTAGCTGATAAGAAGAAAGAATAGACCTGCATCTCCTTTTCACAGTGATTTGATTATACCTCTGTCTTTGATGTAGTTGGAAAGCTGGAAGAAAGGAGTGAAAGAGGTGGACAAAAAGATTAAAGAAACAATCTGTGGGCCAGGCAGAATGGGGACGGCCGATTATTGTTTGATGTCTGGGGTCTGTTGTTGCTTACAGCATGTGTGCTTCACGCCTCTATCAGTGTTTAGTAGACGGAGTGCTGTGTTTGTATGAAGTGTATACAACTGTAAATCATGCTAAAGTTGTGTTTACACTTGGCAAGTAATTGACACTTCCTGTGGTCATAGTTGGGTATTGAGTTTGTGATAACAGTACAGAAAGTCAAGCTTAAAGGTGTTGTTTTGGACTTGGTAAATTTGTAAAGGAACTGATGGTCTTTAATAGGAAGTATTTATAAAATCTGGCTTCTTAGAGTGTTGTATGTGGCAGTTGCAAAATATGCATATGCGTGTTCTTAGCAGGAAGCCACTGATAGTTAAATGACGTGACTAGCTAATACTGAGCATCTGGCTTAAATCTCCTTTTCCTTCAGTTCTTATTTCTTCCATTAGCTAAATAAAATGTGTATACATTAGCTAAATAAAATGTGTATACATGAGTGTATAGTTTATGTTATTTAGGTTCAACCTTTTAAACTATTTCATTTGGGGCTGGCGATTTGTTTTTGTTGTTTTCATAAACTTTTATAATTTTTTGATAATATTAATTTAATAATTTTAATTATATGGCTATAAAACAAACTATATTGCCTTCTGAATCCACATCTGTGAATGATTTATTTATAGTTGCCTATAGCTGAAAGGCCTTATGTTATCCCAGCTGGCCAGTGATTCATAAAGTTAAATGTGATGACTCTGAAATGTAGGAGATCTGTGGTGGTTCTCTAGCACCTTTTTTTTCTCAGCAGAGGAGCTTTACAGGACACATACATGCTGGTTTTCCTTCCTGGTGGTTGCTGATAAAATAACCCTCAAGCCAAAAATTGCTGCGGTGTTTGCTTTTAGATAACACCAAATCACATATCGTGCACTGTTTAGTCTCGTAAGACTGCTTGCTTAGTGGATACCGGCCTGGGCAGAAAGCTGCGATCACATGATGGAAAATGCCACTTTAGGACCGTTTGAGATCTCAAAATAAGGCAAGAATTGCTGTTACTTTTGCTCATACTTTAGGTTGGCCTCTAAGCAAACCTCTAATCAAAGGTATTAAACTTTTGCGCGTAACTCATTCTGTAAAGTTTGTGCCACAGACATGAATGATATCTGAAATCGTGTGGTTTGTTTAGGAGAGGTGTGCTATTCCGTTTCTAAATGATCAGACTTACGACTTTTACAGGACATCTGATAAAATGGGTGAGGAAAAAATCCTGCACACTTGCAATGAATGGCTCAAATGTTATTAACTTCTACTTCTGTTTTTTTTTTCCCCCCTTCATTTTGATACATCCAGGCTAAGGCTTTTATGGCTCATATAGTATGATGTAGGAGAATATGGATCTCATAATGGAGGAGGAAAAACACCTCAGTTTTATTCAAAGGCCCAAACTGAGCAAAACAAAATGCAGTTTTATGCAGCTGCTGATTTTTATATTGAAATTATGATAGCTTGTAATGTAAATCAATGAAATCATTATAACAGTATAATGCATACAAATGTCCGTTGTCACTCTGTATCTCCCAGTAATATGTCTTAGTAAAATTATATTTAATGCTTAGTTTTATGATCAAAGCTCTGTAGTTTTTTTTTAGGCGAAATATATGATGCAATGCAATACAATGATGATTGAGAGACAAATAAAATCATCATATTTGAAAATTACGATTGAACATGATTTTTCTAAATAATAATAATAATAATAATATAGTTAATCAAGTAAGTCTGAGTTGCTTCAGTCCAGCAAGTGTTCATCTTTAAATGCTACTAACAATATAAAATACTTTATGAAGTAAATATTTCATAGCAGAAAGACACATAACCTGAAGGTGGACAGTTTTTGAATGATACCAAAAGGTAAAAAAAAAAGTATAAATCAATCAATCAGATGACAGAATGCGTGTAGTAGATTGTGTACAACAGGTTTTGCAAAGTTTTTGATGATGTTGATAATTTAGAGGCCTTAAAAATGTGTCTACCAAATAGTGTTGTCACGGTACCAAAATTTCAGTATTCGGTACCAATACCAGTGAACGGTTCTCGGTACCAATTTCGGTACCAAAGCAAAACACAAAAACATGCTAATTGAACAACATTTTTATTAATAACGTTAAACAAAAATTTAATGTACAAAACCAATGCCATTCTTTATACTTATTTAAAAGTGTTTCAAGTTTTCCCACAAGTAATAAAAGTAAGAAATACCGGGTCTTTTGACAACACTACTACCAAATATGACACAGTAGGCTTTATATGGGTAATATTGACCTATGAGGAGTTTTACATTTTATTATTAATAGCATCACCCTGAATAACAGAAACCCGCAGTTACTTATTGATGGTGATATGGCTCTTAGTAAGTGGCATGCTGGTAAACCACAGCAGGACGTCCCAACCCTCAGCAGCACTATCACTAGTCCTTGTGTCTGCATCTAATGACATCATATGTCCTCTCACCCCCTGGAAGTTATTGACTGCGACGTGAGTGGCACTTGCTGGCACATGCGGACGGGTGCGAGGTGCCAACTGGCGGTGTCCGTGGAGATGTCTGGGTGCCAAAATGAAGGGCAGACATTTCCGTTGTTTCGTCTGCTATTCATTCCCTAGAGAGTGTCACATGTGCCTCTCATTTAACGCGATGAGTTCATGAAAAACACTGATTATTTAGAGACAGGGAGCCTGGGTTGCAGCAGACAGACGGAGTGGATTACGAAGCACGTTTTTTTGAAATGGCAGATTCCTTGGTAGCAGAAATGCGGAGTCATAGGCCTAATTTGTAAAGAAAATGTTATTGTCTGTTCCTCATTTTTAATAATGATTTAACCCAGTTAGGGCTGCACAATTAATCTAATTTCTAATCGTGATTACAATTATGGATGCCACAATTACGTAATCGTTCAAAGCGGCAATTAATCGTTCAAAGTCCACTTATGTTATTCTGCGTGCTTAAGATGCGTTTTTTTTCTTTCTACATGTTATCTTAAGGGTTTTTCCCATTATTTAAATTTTAGTTTTAGTATAACATTATAATACCATTCATATTTTTACTTTTTTATAATTTAAAGAAGAAACCAATCCGATGTCAATAATCGTTCAAAGCGGCAATTAATCGTTCAAAGTCCACTTATGTTATTCTGCGTGCTTAAAATGCGTTTTTTTCTTTCTACATGCAGGGTTCCCACGCTTCTTGAAAGTACTTGAAAGTACTTGAATTTCAGACATATGGATTCAAGGCCTGGAAAGTACTTGAAAACAAACATAGGTCCTTGAAAGTGCTTGAATTCAATTTGAAATAAATTTTGTTTATGGCGCTATTTAAAAAATTGTCCTATATGTTCTGTCAAAGACCGAACAAGCGGCACTAATGATTGGGGGTGGAGATGGGGGAGCGCGAAAAAAAAAACATGTGTTGACGCGCAGCCTAGAGACCTGAGCGGTACAGTTTTCTTAAGCCCGCTCCCGCTGAATTTCTGACCATTACCGCCCACTCGCTCCTTATTAAGGCAGGGTTTTTTTTGCGGATAAAATTAGCCAAAAAAAAAGATTTAACTCAGACTGAGAAGTCAAAAATGATTAAATCCCCATGAGAAATATTAAAAACGAATGCAATACAGAAATGTCAAAGTTAAGGCATGACCATTGGTCAGCAAAATGCTCTTAAATAGCCCCTAGACCTCAGTAATCGTGAAAAAAGCCAGGAAATTTCAGTTTTGACAATATGGGACCTTTAAAGAAGAAACCAATCCAATGTATAGTTGACATTTGAGGCTTAATACTATAGAAAAGCACTAAAGGTTTTTCAGTTAGAGTGTTTTCAGCTTGTTTATTTTCATATAAAAATGCGTCATGCAGCTGCATCAAACAATGGTATAAACATTGTGTAAATTGTGATAATCATAATTAATAATCGCAATTACAATTTCAAGGGAATAATTGACAATTATGATTTTTGTCATAATGGTGCAGCCCTAAACCCAGTGAAATGAAATTACACATATTTTTGGTCACATCTGAATTTTTGCCACCAGGTTCTCCCTTGCTGCTCTTCGCCAACCGGCGGGATGTCCGGCTGGTGGACGCAGAGGTGGGCCGGACAGAGTCCACCGTGGTTGTCAACGATCTTGAGGATGCGGCCGCAGTGGACTTTCTCTTGTCAGAGGGCCTGATATTCTGGACGGACGTCAGTGAAGAGGCCATCAAACAGACCTACTACAACCTCTCTACTAACTGTAAGATCAGTGTGTTGTGGTTTGGAATTACTGTCAAGGAAATTACTGTAGAAGGCAATCTAGACATTTTTTTCTGTTTGTATTTTAAAATTTTTAAAGGAATAGTTTATCTAATATTTTAAATATATCTAATATATTTATCTAATATAATTTTAAATATTTTTGAGAAAAGTCTCGCAGGGATGTGATTTTTCCGTATAAATACGTATTTCCATAATATCCGACCTCTGAGGGATGACCCATGTGATTCACGTAGATCTGAGGTTTTTTTTTTCGTTCTTTTTTTGGGGGGGCGTTTGTTGGTATCTCGCGCGCTGTCGTCGTCATCATGTTTGAATTGTGCGCGGTATTGCTCATCTGGTGCACCGTCGTCGTCATCCAACCGGACAATTGACGCCTTCAGCATTCTGCCTCATTCAGGACGACTGAAATTGCAAAACTGCATTATTTTTAAGACCTTCTTTTTTGTCCTTGGCCAATCACATGCCTGGTCTCGGTCACACTTTATTTTAAGGTCCAGTTCTCGCTATTAACAAACCATTAACTACGACTTTTGCCTTAGACTCCTAATTTGCTGCTTATTAATAGTTAGTAAGGTAGTTGTTAAGTTTAGGTATTGGGTAGGATTAAGGATGTAGAATATGTTCATGCAGAATATGTGCTTTATAAGTACTAATAAACAGCCAATATGTTAATAATAGGCGTGCTAATAAGCAACTAGTTAATTGTAAGAATTGGTCCCTAGACTAAAGTGTTACCAAAGTCTTTTCTGCTCACCAAAGTTGCATTTATTTGATCAAAATACAGTAAAAACAGTAATATTATGACATATTATTACAAAAAACTATTACAAGAGTTTTTATGAACTCTTTTCTCTTTTCATAATTTTTTAAATGTTAAAATTTATTCCTGTTATGGCAAAGCTGAATTTTCAGCAGCCTTTACTCCAGTCTTCAGTGTCACATGATCTGTTATGATCTATATATATTTTTTGTATGTCTAATAACAATTACAAATAAAAATAAAAGTGGTGGGATCTTTGACGAGAAAAGTAATCTAAAAATGGGTGAAAATTAAAATTTTAATTAAATTAAAAATCCAAAATCAGCAGTGAAATATTTAATGTTGACAGACACTGATACATATGCCATTTGGCATAATTTTTCAGTCATGTAGGACTGTATTTTAATATTAATTCATTTTTGCGAGCAGCGACCCTACTGTTGCACAGCAAAAAATGTTGTATCATTATCTGGAGGCAAAATTAAACATTTGAGGAATGCTTAAACTGATAATAGTGTTGTGGAACTGAATGGAGGCCTTGTTTTTCAGCTATGAAGGAGGCCACACTGGGCAGAGGGCAGATGGTGGTGGTATCAGGTCTGGATTCTCCTGATGGCTTAGCCTGCGACTGGCTCGGACACAAACTCTACTGGACCGACTCTGAGACGAACCGCATCGAAGTGGCCAACTTGGACGGCACCTCTCGCAAGGTGCTCTTCTGGCAAGATCTCGACCAACCCAGGGCGATAGCGTTAAACCCTGCTCATAGGTGAGTCCCTTCCACTCTGCTCTCATTTCTTCTTTCTCTCATCCCCATCCTCCATTCCACCCTTGACCCCCAGCGTTCATTAATGCGTGGCCTGGTTGTTTATTTATAGGCCATTAGAACTCCACCCCCCCCAAAAGGGAGATTGGGATGCAACATAGCAATCAGGCTGTTTCCTGTTGTTGTGTGGTGTGTAGATCCTGCATGACAAACCTTCACTCTTCTGGTACCGTGTGTCCAGCCCGAAGTAGATTCCACTTGTGTGTCCGCTGCGACTTTGCTGGCGAGTTGGCGTGTTTATATGCAACATGTAACTTGAGTTCTGAGAGATCGCTCTCACTCACATTACTTAAGCCCTGGCTTAGCGTGTACACACGTACTTGGCTTGAGACATGTTAGGTAATGTGAGTCACTGTCTGTGCCGTGTCTTATAGTTGTGGGATTGTAACAGTTTTAAGAATATATCTTAAGTTTTTTATGTATTCTTAAAGTCCCCCTGTAGTCAAAAATTTGATCCTTTAAAACTCATCTTTGATCATCAAAATGACATATTTAAATGTTTTTTCTTGTGAAAATAAATTAGTCATGCCTTAAAATAGATTGAATGTAACAACACCCTTGAATGAATATGCAAATTAGCCCCGCCTCCACTCAGTCACACCAGCCAGCGCCTCCTGATCCACTGAACTGTAGTAACAAAATAGCTTGAATGCCTCCACTCAGTCACACACCAGCCAGCCACCATGAGCCAGCGCCTCCTGATCCACTAACTGAACTGCAGTAAACGTGATACAGTGGCAATGGCAAGAGGAAATATTGGTTTAATTAAGCCATATGTGTTTGAACCAGAAATAAGCTGGTATGCTCAACATAAGCAAGGAGACTGATGGCTAACTTCGTGAGGTAACATTATCTGTTTGTGCTGGTTCGTACACTGATAATGACTGATAAAAACTACAATGGATACTGTAACATTCGTTAAATTTACTTACTTGACGATGTTGTGTCCTGAAAATGCCTTGAAGACTCAAATGCAGCCAAGTTTGTGATTCCAAATCGCGCCCGCGAGAGGTGCGCCTGACTCCGGGCTACTTTTATACTGCTGCCGCGGGTTATTATTCAAGTTAGCGGTTCTAAATACAAATAAATAAGTGCTAACAGCACATGACATCGTGAAAATAGGGGGAAATATTAACAGTTAGCGAAACATCTACAGAAAAAATATAACTGTTACCGGATTAACCTGGCTGCCTTCTCACTAGACCCTCTGCTTTGCAGCACAGTTAATGATATGCTAAGGATAGGATCCCTTGACGTGATTGGTTATTGAATTTTGTGACGTAGCAAAAAAAAAGTTTCAAACCGCGTTTCTGTGACTGCCTTTGGGAAACTACCGTTTTAAGAAGAAAATACTCAGCAATGGTGTTGATAGATACATTGGCACATGGTTTGTCTAAAAGCATATTAAAAACACCACATAGACAAATAAACAACAATTTTCACCACAGGGCGACTTTAAGTTTTAAGAATATCAGCAAATTAAACTTTTTAAGGCTTTTTTTTTGTCTAGTTTTTGTCATGATTTATCAGATATTTAGTAGTGCAGTTCACTCCTGTTGTCTGTCAAATACAACAAAATCAGTTATAATAATAACAGTAATATTACTTGTATTAATAAAGTAATAAAAAAATATTTTATCATTATTCAAATATTGATTATATTTTCAAATACTGTATTACTGTATTTTATATATATATATTTCTCTCTCTCTCTTTATATAAATATATATGTATATATACACAAACTGATGACAAAGCTAAACATGTATAAATGAAATATATAATAAATATATATTGAATGTATTAAAGGACTAAATATTTAATTAAATTTAAATGTAATAAATATATAATAAGTGTAATTAAAATTACTCCTTTACTAAAGTAATCGCTAAATATAAGTTACATATAAATATTTATTTATATATTTATGTCCAATGTCAGTTCACATACAATTCGCAATCCCTCCCCTCAGTCACACACCAGCCAGCCATGAGCCAGCGCCTCCTGAACTGTACTGAACTGTAGTAAACGTGATACAATAGCAATGGCAAGTGGAAATATTGGTTTAATTAAGCCATATGTGTTTGAACCAGAAATAAGCTGGTATGCTCAACATAAGCAAGGAGACTGATGGCTAACTTCGTGAGGTAACATTATCTGTTTGTGCTGGTTCGTACACTGATAATGACTGATAAAAACTACAATGGATACTGTAACATTCGTTAAATTTACTTACTTGACGATGTTGTGTCCTGAAAATGCCTTGAAGACTCAAATGCAGCCAAGTTTGTGATTCCAAATCGCGCCCGCGAGAGGTGCGCCTGACTCCGGGCTACTTTTATACTGCTGCCGCGGGTTATTATTCAAGTTAGCGGTTCTAAATACAAATAAATAAGTGCTAACAGCACATGACATCGTGAAAATATGGGGAAATATTAACAGTTAGCGAAATATCTACAGAAAAAATATAACTGTTACCGGATTAACCTGGCTGCCTTCTCACTAGACCCTCTGCTTTGCAGCACAGTTAATGATATGCTAAGGATAGGATCCCTTGACGTGATTGGTTATTGAATTTTGTGACGTAGCAAAAAAAAAGTTTCAAACCGCGTTTCTGTGACTGCCTTTGGGAAACTACCGTTTTAAGAAGAAAATACTCAGCAATGGTGTTGATAGATACATTGGCACATGGTTTGTCTAAAAGCATATTAAAAACACCACATAGACAAATAAACAACAATTTTCACCACAGGGCGACTTTAAGTTTTAAGAATATCAGCAAATTAAACTTTTTAAGGCTTTTTTTTTGTCTAGTTTTTGTCATGATTTATCAGATATTTAGTAGTGCAGTTCACTCCTGTTGTCTGTCAAATACAACAAAATCAGTTATAATAATAACAGTAATATTACTTGTATTAATAAAGTAATAAAAAAATATTTTATCATTATTCAAATATTGATTAGATTTTCAAATACTGTATTACTGTATTTTATATATATATATTTCTCTCTCTCTCTTTATATAAATATATATGTATATATACACAAACTGATGACAAAGCTAAACATGTATAAATGAAATATATAATAAATATATATTGAATGTATTAAAGGACTAAATATTTAATTAAATTTAAATGTAATAAATATATAATAAGTGTAATTAAAATTACTCCTTTACTAAAGTAATCGCTAAATATAAGTTACATATAAATATTTATTTATATATTTATGTCCAATGTCAGTTCACATACAATTCGCAATTTGTGTGTGTGTGTGCATATGTACCTATGTGCATATATATGTATTTATGTATACACATATGTCAATATTTATATTTGAATCAACATTAATACTATAAGAATGCTATTATTTTTTATATTTATAGTATATGTTCTTCAACCTTACTTTTTTGTTTACATTATACATAAAGCATGTATGTGTGTGTGTGTATATATATATATATATATATATATATATATTAGGGCTGCACGATTAATCGCATGCCTCTAAGGGTCAAAAACCTTAAAAAAAAATAAATAAATAAATAAAACAGCACCTACACCACATGTTGGTTGGGAGGGTTTCAAGAAAAAAAAATCAAGAAAAGAAAATGCTCTCATCCAAAACAATCCCCAGCATATTCTGTTGTCAGACACGACTGGAACTTCAAATGGGACTGGCTTCTATGGTCAGATGTAACTAAAAAATTAGCTTTTTAGCAACAAACACTCAAGATGGGTTTGGTGCACACAGGGATAAAAAGTACCCCATGTGTACAATGAAATATACTGCTGTATTTTTAATGTTGTGGGCCTATATT
>NW_015536561.1:1070362-1077948 GCF_001515605.1 Sinocyclocheilus anshuiensis
CGCACTCCCCTATATTATGTCACACTTCACACTTCTCTAGTAAGTTTCGTCTGTGTGTGTGAAGACAGTGGCGCAAAATCCGTGAATGAATGTTCCGAAGTGAAATAAACTTCAACTGAATAAAGTTGAATGGAATTGAATTGAATTAAAGTTGAATAAACTTCAACTTTACTGTTCAGTGCACTGATGTCAGACTCATTTTGGATAGTAAAGTTTATTGTTAAATTGTTAAATGCCCTTACATATCTCTGTCACCATTATAAGTGTTTGATCACCACATTTGAGTGATCATTGCAAAAAATGTGTTTATGTATATATATTCTGTTTATGTAAATACTGTATTCTATATATAGTACCAGTCACACGAATGGGAAAGTGTCCAAACTTTTGACTGGTACTGTACTATAATATACACAAAGAATATCGGCCGATATATCGGTATCGGCCTCTTTTTTTATTCCCCAATATCGGTATCGGTATTGGCCCCAAAAAAACCCATATCGGTTGGGCTCTAATATATATATAATACATACATACATACATATCCAGCATACACTGTAAGACAAGTGAACAAAAACAACCTTGATAGTCAGTTTACGGTCATGACAGCTCAAGTTTAGGTTAAAAAAAAACCTAAATGTGCTGCTGCTGAACTGTGCTTTTCACATTTTTATCGTCCACCTAGTTGCGAACACAAGGCTTTTAGCTCATTCTGTATTTATGACACCCAAAAGCTGGGATATTTTTCCCCAGAATGCATTTCACTTTGTGTATGATGGAGACATTAAAAATGGAGCCAGACACTGTTCCTGGCCTGTAGCCTAAAGAAACACATCTTTACCGCTTGCTTTTTTTCAAAACATTAGTGTTTTGTGAAGTTCATTGCGTTTAGAAGAAATGTTCAAACCGAGAGATCCGTTCTCCAGCGCAAAGATCCTGTTACACTGCAATCCGCAAGTTAATGTCTGGCATTTTTGAGCAGACATACTTAATATAAGCTTCATGCGCTTTTATTTTCTTATTGTCACCGCCTAAGAGCTTTGAGTTGAGATTTACCATGGAGATCCAAGACCTCTGTCGGGCCCCTGCTTCAGATCACAGAAAGAGGGGCTCTGCTTTTTACAACCCCCTCAGAGTGAGAGCAGCCGCATGCAGGGGCCCCTGAATTATGTTTGTCTGTTCTCAAGACATGTTCATTGTTTTCACATTCTCCAAAAGAGGCTTGGGAGGAGTGAAAAGATGAATTACCATCAGATGAAAAGAATAGGTCTTTTTTATTTATTGCCGTGTTAAGTTTGCTGACTCCTCTTGAATTTGAAAGTATGACCAAAAAAATACAGTTCTTATAGCCAGACAGGCATGGCACATCCAAACATCTGACAAAAGTGTTTTATCTGGCATTTTATAGCAAAGATGTACCTGGTATTTTATGTTTGGAGACGTTCTGCAACTTCTGTAGGCATTCCACAGTCTCCTTTCATTGGGTGGCTCCAGTTGATGTTCTCTGTTGCGTGGCCAAGCGTCAGGTCTATATCTGTGAATAACACAGACAAAATCACAACAAACTCGTTCGCACGCACTCCAGAGATGCTGATGCTGGTTGTTTGTCTCCACTGACGTCTTTGCATGAGAATTGTTCTTTAATGTGATATCAAGTTTTGGTAGTACAGCATTTTCATCATTTCTTTTCTATCGTCAGTAAGCTACTCTATCTTCTTTACTTTCTCCAAGATGGACAAAATTGTACTCTGAACTGTAAAATATGTAGAATTTGGGTTAGAAATATGGCAAAAATATGTTAAATGGAGCTGAGAGTACTACACTCTGTGTAAGCTAGACATGTTAGCTTTAGCTTTCTGAGGAATTCTTATCTAGCTTTTAGCAGGTGTAAAACTGTAAAGTGTTTTACATGATCATATACCTGTAATTGTACAAACTAAAGTAAAAAATGTAGCTTCCAAAAGTTTTAAAACTGCTATTAGCAGTATAAGCCGTTGCGCTAACTTAAGGTGAAAAGACGCTAGACGTAAGGTGAAATTTTGCAGGCAAAAACTTCACCTTCAAACCAAGCGACTTTCTGTTTGTCAACATGATGAATTCTTGTGACCAACTTGAACCTGTGGGGAAATTTCGCCCTCATTAAAAAGGTAAATGTGCACCTTTAGTCACTGAATTATACCACTATTAATTTCTCCTATTTGTTATTTGTAGGTGTGGTGCTAAAGGCAATACATTTAAACTTCTCAGAAAAGTTTCTTAGATGGTTGGTCAATTAGCCGACCATTCGGACTCATCCCTTGCTAATAAGCTGCTAAATTTGAAATCAAAGTCCCAGTTATGAACCTCGCTGCAGAGTGACATTCGAAGGGTTATTGTTCTTGTTACGGTCTTCTGCAAAACCGTTGTTCAACCGTCTCTTTGTTCTGTCAGCCATCAGATTTCGGCAGCGGTGTAATGCTAAAGTTCCTAATTGAGAAAAATACAGCACAACCGTTGGAGCCACAGGCAGGCTAATAGGATGCATCTCAGGGGAGGAAGGGCCGGTTGAGTTTTCATGCTTGGTCTCCCTGCTGGCATGAGATTTGATAAGTGTTTCCGTTGGCGACACGCTTGCTGTCGTAGCTTGTATGCTACAAGTAATCACGGCTTCTCTAGGGCGAATGCTTCCTTTTATGCATTTTTGCTGTTAAAAAGTTGTCTTTTTTTCCTTTTTTTGTCTTCAGTCTCCTTTTTTTCTTCTTTAATTCCAAAAATGTTTGCTTTTTTTGTGTTGATTCGACAACTGGACGGCATTTTGACACATATTATGGATATAGTTTAGCCGCACAACTTGAACATAATTTTTCAGTTGCGTCATATTCCCTCACAAATAGGCTATATGCGACCTACAAAAATGGCTAGAGTCATACACATGACGCTTTACAGCATGAACAGGCCATTGTTCTGGATAAGGAAGGCATAAAACAATTTAACTATTGCTGATAAAGCCAGTCCATACCATATAGCAGTTCACTGATGTGTTCCTAAACTGTGCTTTAGTTACAATACAACATTTTAAGCATGCTCAGTTGAGCTACCCATAATTCCATTTGAAAGAAAGTTTGGTGTGCCTTTACCTATGGCAGTAGTGGTGTTTGTAAAGAAAGAGTTTGTCATCATTTACTCACCCTCATCTCTTCTCTTCAGAGGTACACAAAAGGAGATATTTAAAACAGTGTTATTGCTTCTGTATTCCATTGATTGAAAATAAATGGTAACGGCGCTTTCAAGCTGCATCTCTGAGAAGACAAAAACAAAAGTTGTCAATATGACTCGTACCTTATACTCCAAGTTTTCTAAAATTATAAAATAGTATTGTGTGAGAAAAAGACATTTAAGAAATTTAAGCCGCAAGTATTATATATATATATAATATTAAAAAACGAAATAAAATAAGAAATATTTCTAATATTTCATAATATTTCACATGTGGAGCAGCATGTACTGCGAACCAAGCTGCTCAGAGAACCTGAAAACAACTAATCGTGAGCTGCTAGTGTGTAAATGAATACATTTCATAATCCCACTAAGGCATATCACAATTTTTTTAATAAATAAATCGTGCAACGATTTTTAGGTTAGTATGGAAAGTTTACAATCTGTTTCTTTCCATGCAAACTGAAATTTACTGCTAGTATTTCCTGAACACATAAAAAGGCTTTTTGCCAACAAAGAAGTTTGCAGTTGGTTGAGTATGTGCTTTGGTTTGGTTGCTCTGTTGTGTTTCTCTCATATAAAGTATTTCAAGCGAGACAGTCTCTGGCAAATATAACGCTGTGATATGGTTTGCTTTGAAAACAGCCTGCTCTTGAAACGTTTGTTTAGTCTAACTCCAAATCAATGTTGCCTAACCTTGAGCAGTTTCCAGTCAATACGTAAACCATTGCAGGCATCTCCATGTCCCGCTGTACTTGAGTTTGTTTGTTCTTTGTTACCGATTGCATGTTATACTTCTCGCAAATACGAATGTGAAAACTATATATTTTCATCGTCTAGTCGTGGGATGTCTGAATGACTGGTTGACTAGTTTTCACTTTGTTTTCTCTACGATAATGGAAACCAGCTGACTGATGCCTGTTTTTTGTTTTTTTTCCTCAGGTACATGTATTGGACCGACTGGGGGGAGGAGCCAAGAATAGAAAGGGCTGGAATGGACGGCAGCAGTCGACAAATCATTGTCCAGAAGCAAATCTACTGGCCCAACGGACTGACCATCGACCTCGAGGAGCAGAAACTCTACTGGGCGGATGCAAAGCTCAGCTTCATCCACAAGGCCAACTTGGACGGAACAGCTCGGTCAGTTTCCTCATTCTTTCACACTTATTCTCAATTCACCTCCTTGTATTTCTTTCCCTTTCCCATCCGGATTGAAACAGAATGGTATGTCTGTGGCCCAATCCAAACACTCCCTGCACGTAGGCCCGGTTTGAGACCCCCTCCTTACTTCCGCCCACTCTTAACTTGAGATGACCTCCATGCCATATACTACTGTAACCCGATTCCACCTGGCATTATGGGTATGATTTGGGCCCCCAAGCCAAAGGGTTACATTTCCTTTTGTGTATGTAGGATTTTGTAGTAACTTCAATAAAGAAAGGTATGTCGGACCCTCTGCTATGTTAAGATATGCATTGCTAGTCGATCTGCAGGAGTCGTATGGTCTGGCTAGGCCTGTAGTCCAGCAGACGTCAGGATGAACCTGACCTATATCTATAGAAACCAGAAAATCATAGAGACGTTTGATAATTGATTCTCAATCTTTCATAATAATAAAAAATATTAAATTAAAGTGTCATTGCTGGTATACCAAAAAGACATCAGTTTCAAGTGATCTAATTTTTAATTTTGATTTAAAAAAAAAAAAACGTAATTCAATATTAAAAATCATTGATCTTTTTTTGGCATACCCATTCTTACAGTTGTCAATCTGAAAAGTTATTTTTGAATTATTAAATTGATAGTTTGCTTCTTCATTTAAGTAGCATTTCTAGTCTGCCAAAAGACAAATCATTAAAAAAAAGTATACAAACTGTTTTAATTTTAATTCTATAATTTTAATAAGTAATAGATTTTATATTATAATCGATATATAATGTAATATAATATAATTAATTATTTAAATTATATATAAGTTATTTAATTGATAGTTGGTTCCTTCATTTTTAAGTCATATCCTTCTTTTTTTTTTTTAATTACATGTGTTTTTTTTAATTTATTGCTTGTTTTCCACAAAATTTTAGTGTTTACTCTCAAGTAATAATTTACTTTGCTTGGTTATTCTTCATTCTTCTCAAAAACAACACAAAGCATCTAGTGTACTTCTGTCAAAGGTCTTTTTGACTGAATCAGACGTGAGTAATAGCGGTTGTCGTACAGCTGTGGATCAGTGGTGCATGCTTTATTCCAGACTCTTAATGACACTTGTGGCATTAAGCAATTAATTTAATGTTCTGCTGTCCTCACACAGAATTGAATGGAGAATAGACACTTTGTAGGGATTCTGCTCAAAATCACATCTTAATGTAAATTTGTTAGTGCTTCTCTTTAAATGTTTGCACTCGGTTGTTTTTAGAATAAAAATGCCCTTCGGACACCTTTGTTTAATAGCCTTTTCAGTTTGCTGGCTTCAAACAACTCTGTCACTACCAAGAGTGCGTCAAAAGCTGTGAAAAATCTGTTTGTAATTACCTTTCCAGAGTGCTGACCCCCCTCCACCACCCCTCCCCCATTCCGCTGTTCGTCACACGCTATTAAAAATCAGGAGGGTGAACAACATGTCAAGTCTAACTCTTCCATGCACGCTCACACACACAGACTCCCCCGACCTAACCAGGAAAATTTATCCCCTCACGACACTACAGCTCGGTGACTGATGAGCGACGCTTCTCCGAATACTGCGGCACTATGGTTCTGAACACTTGTTGCTTTGATCCGCTCCTGTTTATTTATGTCCGGTGGTTCAGAAGGCCGCCGTTCGGCCGGACAAACGCGACACATGGCGCTCTGATGGACTCCGAGGGAACTTCACTTAAAGGGGTCCAGAGTGCTGACCCCCCTCCACCACCCCTCCCCCATTCCGCTGTTCGTCACACGCTATTAAAAATCAGGAGGGTGAACAACATGTCAAGTCTAACTCTTCCATGCACGCTCACACACACAGACTCCCCCGACCTAACCAGGAAAATTTATCCCCTCACGACACTACAGCTCGGTGACTGATGAGCGACGCTTCTCCGAATACTGCGGCACTATGGTTCTGAACACTTGTTGCTTTGATCCGCTCCTGTTTATTTATGTCCGGTGGTTCAGAAGGCCGCCGTTCGGCCGGACAAACGCGACACATGGCGCTCTGATGGACTCCGAGGGAACTTCACTTAAAGGGGTCATATGATGCGATTTCAAGTTTTCCTTTCTCTTTGGAGTGTTACAAGCTGATTGTGCATAGATAAGAACCTTGAAGTTGCAAAGACTAAAGTCTCAAAACCAAAGAGATATACTTGATCAAAGTTAAGACGCTGCCACGCCCCCCTAAAACGGCTCGTTCTAACACGCCCCCACATATCTACCATAGAGAGCGAGAAAGAGAGAGAGAGCGAGCGAGAGCGAGAGAGAGAGAGAGCGCGAGAGAGAGAGAGAGAGAGAGAGAGAGAGAACAGCTGTGCCGTTAGAGAACGGGATGACTCCCTACTAACGACCGAAACAGATGTGGACTTACAGGTCGATGACAGCCTGATTTGTTTAATTCCCCCCTCTTCTTGGAAAAGAAGTCCTACGGGCCCCCCAAAGGGAGGGGGGTGGGGGGGGTTCGGTTTCGCATGAGCTCCAGATTTCCTGAAGCGTCTAAAAAAGACCTCAGTCTTCAGTTGATGTTGTTGGCTTGTTGTTGTGGTCTTAAATTCCCTTTCTATGTGCCTTTTGGAAAGAGTAATACCTGTAGGCCTCTTATGTCTTTGAAATTAAGACATGTACGACAACCAGAGTCCCTAACTAACATTTACTGGAATTATTTCCCTTATAAAGAATTCCAACTGGATTCATAAAGCAAGCTGGCTTGGAATGTGTGTTCCCTGCTAAAAGACTTGACATTCCAAGCTGGTCCAGGCTGGTTTATACCCATCAGTGCTGGTCTAACTGTTCAAACAACATGGTTATGAATACATGCAACCTGATGACCATATGAAGAGTTCATTTGCAAAAACCGATAAACGCCACTTTAAAAAAATGAGCTGATTGCCGTGCATTATTCTCCACATATAGCGTGAAACCTTGCAAAAGCAGCGCGTTACAAAGGTGAGGGAAAAGCTCCGTGTATTGCGTGTAATCACATCCATACAGTTTATGATCACAACAACAACAACGTTTGTCAGGCACCTACATTGTCGTCTGAGGAGATTACAAAGATTAAACGAGTGTTTTTTAAACTCTAATACATGAACTGTGGAGTTATCTGCTTTTGCCAAAAAACGACTGTTTATAGCTTTTGCTATAAAACAAACTTTTAATATGTAAAAAAAACATACTTTCAATGAACTTTAATTTTGTAAATT
>NW_015536561.1:1078445-1078792 GCF_001515605.1 Sinocyclocheilus anshuiensis
TGTGTGTTTGTCCAAGCAGTTAAAGTCAGTGGGGTCCAAACCAATGAAATTTTCATTTTAGGTGAACTTCACTACTGTTCAAAAGTTTTGGGTTGTTTTTTTTTATGGTTTTGAAAGTCTCTTATGCTCGCCAAGATTGTTTTTATTTGAGCACAAATACAGTAAAAACAGTATTATTGTGAAAAATTATTACACTTTAAAACGTCCGTTTTCTATTTGAATGTATTTTAAAATGTAATTTATTAAAATGTAAAATGTAATTTATTTATTGATTTTAAAGCTGAATTTTCAGCATCATTACTCCAGTCTTCAGTGTCACATGATCCTTCAGAAATCATTCTAATCTG
>NW_015536561.1:1078868-1095845 GCF_001515605.1 Sinocyclocheilus anshuiensis
TTATTTGAAATAGAAATATTTTGTAACATTATAAATGTCTTTACAGTCACTTTTCAGTTTAATGTATCATTGCTGAATAAAACGGACCTCAATTTTTTGAGCTGTCGTGAATCACTTTAAAGGGGTCATATGATGTTGCTAAAAATAACATTATTTGGTGTATTTGGTGTAATGAAATGTGTGGCATGACGAAGCGGATATCATCCTCTTTTGGAAGGCCAAACAAAGTAGTTTCGCTTTCACAACGAAGCACAGAACACAAACACACAGCGCCTTCACAACATGGCGCCTTCTTTCTTTGTGTGAACATTTGGGCGGGCGGCGTTATGCAAATCTTCCCACATCGTGACATAGACATGTGGGGGGGCGTGTTAGAACGAGCCGTTTTAGGTAGGCGTGGTTGACTCTTAACTTTTATAAAGAATATCTCTTTGGATTTGAGACTTTAGTCTTTGCAACTTTACAGATCTTCCTTATGCACCAAGAGCTTGTAACACTCCAAAGAGATAGGAAAAATTTAAATCGCATCATATGACCCCTTTAAGAGCATTTAACATCCACAATGCAGTATATATGTTGGTAATTTAAGCAGAGTGTGTATTTACATATATGTGTTGACGCTTACAGGGAGGCCGTTGTGGAGGGTTCCCTCACTCACCCGTTTGCCCTCACTCTTTATGAAGAGACGCTCTACTGGACAGACTGGCAGACCCGATCCATCCATGCCTGCAACAAACATACCGGAGAGAAGCGGAGAGAAATTCTCAGCGGCATTTACTCGCCGATGGACATCCAGGTGCTGGGCCAAGAGCGGCAGCCCAACAGTGAGTCTACACATCTCAGAAACTCACAGTACTGGTTAATAGATGGTTGGGTTTTTGTCAAACCAGAACAAAATAGACATTTAATCCCAGAACCCATGAGCTTTAAGTGCTGGCCTTAAGATTCAGACTATTTTGAAGCTCTAATACAAATCAAATTTTCACAAACAATTTTTGTAAAGGAACAGTAATGTTCAATGTTGGTCTCAGGTCAGGTTCCCTCAAGAGATCCTTCACATTCCATGTTTAATTTTTTAGGTCATTCTTTCAGCACTTACTGTACTGCCTCTTTGTAAAAGTGTCGGTCTTTTGGCCCATGAGGCAATCCGGGGAGAATAGTTCTCAGGGAATGAAATTTTTCAAGTGTCCTGCATTCCACTCTGAACAAATAAACACAGTTCCTCAGTGGAGACGGGGCACAGCCCCAGCACGATCCCACCCCCACCTTAGTCTGTGAGTGTGAGGATGTGGGTGTGGATTGCTTCAAAACATTTAACAGCCTGCAAAGACCCCACTAGGTAAGTGTTTGTTGTGTTGGAGGTAAGAAAATAAAGAAAGGATGAAGCAACCATCATACAAACAAACAATGAAGATCTAGAACAGTGATTTCAACCAGGGTTGTTCAAGCAGGTTCCAGTGTGCACTTGGAACAAAATGTTTTGTTTTGTTAAATGTAAATATCTAATATAATAGATAACAGCAATTATAAAATATTCATAAGATTAAAGATTAATAGATTAAAAAGATTAAATACATTTAAAAAATTGTGATTAATTGCCCAACCATTCAAATTTTTTTTTGTTGGTTTCTAAACTAAAGTCTCTTATGCTAATGCTGCCTTTATTTGATAAAAAATACAGTACTATAATGTAATATTGTGAAATATTATTGCAATTTAAAGTAACTATTTTCTATTTTAATATATTTTAAAATGTAATTTATTCCTGTGATGGCAAAGCTGAATTTTTCGCAGCCATTTCTTCAGTCTACATGATCCTTCAGAGATCATTCTAATATGCTGATTTGCTGTTCAAGAAATTTTTATTCTTATTAACAATGTTAAAAACAATTGTAAATATTTTTATAACAATATAAAAAATGGTCACTTTTGATCAATTTAAATTGCCCCTATTATGGATTTTTGAAAATTAGCTTTCATGCAGTGTATAATGCAGCTGTTAGAGAATGTAAACAGTCTGCAAAGTTGTAAAGCTGAAAGTGCATCATAAAGTTATTGTCTCTCAAAAGAAAGAGTCCACTCTGAACTGCTGAAACGAGTCATTTTAAATTCGAATCCAATTTCCGCAAAGTTCATACATCACAAGTTAATACATTTGCATAATTCCCGCCTACGTTCTGCGTGGACATCCTATGAAAACATCCCTCAAACGCTGCTGCTCTTTTGTGTGGATAGCTTAATGTCGAGAAGATGCTGTGCTCTGCGCTGTGAAAGTGAATTTGGTTTATTTTCACTTCCAAAGGATGAGGCTGTGATGAATCGGTGGTTATAATTCATCTTTACTATGATACCACAGCATTATTATCCCAACCTTTTGCTGTGTTCCCATCAATTCACTGACGACTGCTTCTCCAATCTCAGCAAGTTCAATGCGGGATTCGTAAACCAGTTGTCCTTGAAAGATGGGTCAGTGCTCAGTTTGTTTGGACCAGCTTGCTCCTCCGAATCACAACCGGTATGTATGATTAATAATTGTTGCTTTAATATTCTGTCGAGTGTGCAAAATAAATCGTTTTGTGTGTTGTGCTATGTATACACTCAGTGCGGCTGTAGGTCTCCGGCTAACTCACGTTATAGTTCTGCTAATCAGCTGTGGGCCCGCTATTGTCTAGAAATGTGTCGATTAATATAGAATGTCCTGTTGTACTTGGAGTCATGATAAAGCATGAAGCAATTCATTGGTCTACAACTGCAGT
Organism: Sinocyclocheilus anshuiensis; assembly: GCF_001515605.1. Taxonomy (NCBI): domain Eukaryota; kingdom Metazoa; phylum Chordata; class Actinopteri; order Cypriniformes; family Cyprinidae; genus Sinocyclocheilus; species Sinocyclocheilus anshuiensis. The sequence goes on from NW_015536561.1 coordinate 1,081,625, forward strand.
GCTTTATCAGTACTCTTTGTCTGTGTTCGGCTAACGCACATACCATTATTGTCTGGGTCTTTACTACCAAGCTGTGGATCCGGTTTGCTAACATAAGTACAAAACAACTTCTCCCCATCTGATTCTTTCTTTTTAGAACAGAGTGGAGCACTATCATTATTATAATAGGATGTATTATTGATAAGCCGTATTCCAGTACTGGTAATGGGCGTTCCATTTCCGACATGCGCTGTAAGCAGTGGACCAATCACAACAGACTGGGTCATCGGACCAGTCAGGGCAGAGTAGCAGAGATGGGGTTTGGAAAGATTAATCTTCCAACTAATCATTATAGAGTCGTTGAGAAATAACGTAAAATTAAATGAATTTGATAAGAAAATGTGTTTTTTTTGACCCTGCGTGCATGTAAACCTGTTGTTGGGGACTCCCAAAACCAAATTATGATCCTTTCAAATAGCATAATAGGGGCACTTTAATGAATCCTTTGGGAATAAAAGTATAAATTTATTTAAAAAAAAAAACAACTTAGACCAAAGTTTTGAACAGTAGTGTAAATATAAATTAATTTAATCCTAAAAAAAATGTGGGGATAACATAGAAGAATGTCATTAACAAATTGTTGATTAATAATGTCGTAATTAATTGTAGAGTAATATTTATTTTAATAATATTATAATGTATAAAACTATTTATAAAACTACTAAGATTAAAATAAATGTGATTAATAATAATTTAATCATGATTTGTTTGTGAGGATGACACTCTTAGCATTATTTATCAGTAATAATATTTCATATTATATTGTTATCGTATATCAATAATTATATTTTTTGAATATATGTATTTGTATTATTAAAGGTGCATAGTCAAGCATTATACTTTGTCCTCAAAAATATGCCTGTATTGGTATTTTGTGAATTTCCTCATGTGTCCTTGAACTGTGGACCAGCCATCAGTCACTTGTTATCCCAGAGAGGGGGATAACAAGTGTTGGGTCAGGGCCGTCTATGTTTTCCTGACGGAGCAGATGCGTTTTCTGAGAGACTACGACAAGCAGAGCGTGACCTGGTGGAAATGGAAAAACCTGTTACAGGAAATAAAATGTTTTGCTTGCCACCTGCTTTTGTTCAAAGGTTGAAGTTTTGTTTGGGAACTGAGCAATGCTGTTTTTTTACCTCTTTTCTAATCTGTCGTGCCACAGGTGAAAAGGAAGTTCATAGCTGTTTGGTGCCAAATAGCGCGCATCATGTGAGCGAAATCTCAAAAGATTTTCCCAAAAATAACACGTTATTGAGTCAAGTAAAAGTAAAGTAAAATCGCACATTAGATCTCTTTATTTGAGTATCTCCTAGACATAAATGTTAATAAATTATGGCCAAATTGAGACTGTTCTTTAAATCATATCCTTTTGAGGTTTTTAGATTTGCCTTGATAATAAGCATTTGATATCTAAATTGAGCACAGCATAACTAAGACACAAAAACTTAACTTAAAAAGTTAAAAAGGAGACATATTATGCCCCTTTTTACAATATGTAATATAAGTCTCTGGTGTCACCAGAATGTGTCTGTGAATTTCAGCTCAAAATACTCCACAGATCATTTATTATATCATTTTGAAAATGGCTATTTTGAGTGGAAGCAGAAACACACTGTTTTTCTTGCCTGTCTCTTTAAATGCAAATGAGCTGCTGCTCCCCGCCCCCTTTTCCAGAATAGAGCTGCGCCATTACAGCCCGTACCTGCTAAAAACATCTGGTTTGGTTCTGAATATCATGTTTATCGCGCTGAAATCCTGCGTTTTAAACCATATGAGTTTAAACTTCTGATAAACGGTTTTCTGAGAGCACACATCCGAAGCACACGGACAGAAAGCGGCTGTCACAGCATGTGAGTACTAAACTGAGTTCTCATTCACACACAAGTTTACGTTAAAAACACACGAGTTACAAAAACAGTCGGTTATGTCTGTGAAGGTAAACAGCTGGGAAATAAATCGCTTGTTTATTTTAGATCTGTGTGGCAGCAGCAATATACAGTAGCCTAAATAAATCAATAAAGCCAATGCTCTCTTGTCTCCTCTGAGGCTGGGACTCTAAATAGTGTTCTGTGCTCGTCTGTGCAGCCAAAGACAGAACGTACATAGTGTTCTGTGCTCGTCTGTGCAGCCAATGACAGAACAGTTAGCATGTTTTGCTCAAACTTTCGCCATGGCATTAAAACTAGTACACCGTTGTTGCTTGCGAAAACACAACAACGGCGCCGTGGGTGTAAACGTACAGATTAAGGGGCGGTAATATTATAATGAGATCCCTTTGCCACGTCACCAAAGGAGCGAAATCAGACCCGCTCATTTTCTCAGATGCTTGCAGAAGAAGGCTTACCAAAACAAAGTTACTGGGTTAATCTTTTTCACGTTTCCTTGGTTGGTAGATGCACCGAGGACCTGATTATAGCACTTAAAACCTGGAAAAGTCAGATTTTCATGATATGTCACCTTTAAGTTTCCTGAGCAATAAAAGAGCAGGGTTAATGCGTTCAAGCCGTGGTTATTTATATGCCAGACCAATATACAATATAATTCAGTGCTCTGATGCATTAATCACCCTATCTGATGAACTTTCTCAAATTAAGGTGGGAATTTGGTGAAACATTCACACACTCTTTACATCACTATGTTTTCTGGTCATTTTTTAACCAGGAGGTCAATGCTTTTTGCAGTAATGTCTAATAAACAGCAGTTTTATAGCTTTCCTCTTTTCTTGTCATTGCTCCACAGTTCAAACTCCATGCAGTGAAAGAAATGGAGGCTGTTCCCACCTGTGTCTCCTCTCCCCCATGCCGCCCTTCTATAGCTGTGCTTGTCCAACTGGGGTTAAACTCAAAGAGGATGGAAAGACTTGTCGACCAGGTAAAAAAAAAACATGCTGATTTGAATGCTTAAAACGACCCAAAAAGTATAACATATTTTCCCCAGAATTCATGGTAGATAGATAGATAGATAGATAGATAGATAGATAGATATGGCTGCTTTTCTATGAAGAGCATGTAATGGTTTTGTTGCATTTGTAATTTTATTATGATGTCCCTGCTCTCGAGCGTAAAATGAGATTTTTATGAACTGTGGCTGTTCATGGGCTGGTTTTGGTATGAGGATTGGCGTACTGTGCATCTATAAAACATTTGCATGCCGTCCCGCACAGAAGACCATGACAGAGACTAATGTTTGACAGATGGTGGTTCATTTGAGTTTACAATTTAGTCAAAATCACTCTCCTCTGATTCAGCAATCATAAATCATAACCTTATTCCATAACAGCTGACACATTTCACTCCTTTTTGTCTTTGTCATGAGTGTTTTAGCCTAGATGAACAGCTGGTAGACCTACTTTGGGGTCCCATGTCAAGGTCACCTTTAAGGGTTGACCGGGTCAGTCCAAGGTTTGCGTTTAGGTCCAGATTAGGAAATTAATTTGGTTGAATTACTCAAGGGGTTTGTATACATTCCCTCATCTTCAGACTCCTTAAGGAATGCCCCTTTGCTCATTGTAAAGTCATCATGGGGTCCTTGGAACCCCAGGGAATTTTAAAATGACATTTACCAGGTCTGGAAAAGTCATGGCAATAGATAAAATCTTAGAAGTCATGAAAATGATCTGTTCAAATCATTCTTTTAAATCGATTTTTTTCCCCCATTGAAACGGCTAACCAGTTGTCTGAACAATTAATTAGCTGCTTGTTCAGAATTTGTAAACAATTGATAATAAAATGTAACTTTTAATTACAAACTTTCTTATACAAAGCAAAATGCATTTCACTAATTTAAATTGAATGCATTTGTCCTTTTATTCTTGATGAGGATGTACATGTAACATTAAGGGCTACTAAAATCAGGCTTCACCCCCTGTCTTGCTTTAGATTTTTTTTCCCAGCCTCTCCAGAACAGACTTGTCCATTGTATCTGTGCACCCAGCCTGTTAATGACAGCCTGCACTTTTATTAGAAAAAAAAAAAATACATTCACCCCTTCCCAAGTCACTCTGCCTTACTACTTGAATTTATAACTCCTTCAAATTTGAGGCAGTGTATTCCCAGACCAGGAAACAATGAGAAGTATTCTTCAAGCCTTCATTCCAGTGGTGCAATTGAAACATGGAGCTGTGTTTCCCAGTGTTGAGGACAGGGGAGGTTGTCTGGCCAAATGAAACATATTCCCACTGACCTCAGGATTAAGCAACTCTCCTGAAAAGCTGACAACTAATCAGAACAAACAATAGCCCATTATACTGGACTTTCATTAGCGACAAGGCAAGGGCACGAGTGGATCCAGTAGGACAAAGGATTAGCATGAGCAAGCGTCCACACCTCATACTTGTTTAGCTTGGGTGGCTAAATTGAAGGCATTTGTTTTGATTTTGTCAGACGTCCACTCACTTTGATAACATGCAAGGCAGAACGAAGGACAAATTAAAACCAAAAGAAGCCCTAGAGGAGCTGTTTTTTCCTCTTCTTATTGGTGTCAGCGCTGATGGATGTCACTACTTATTGGGTGCCGTGGACCGCAGCTGGTGTTGTGGGTATTGGAGTGTGCTCGGTTACAAAGAGAGATTAAATAAGGACAAGGTTGGACCTAATTGCTTCCACAGATTGGGTCTAGACAGATTCTACTGTTGGTATTTAAACCTGGCATGTGGTTTTTGTAATGGAGCAATGCGATCTTGCAGTGCACCGTCTGCAGGGACAACTCTGCAATTCATGCAACTAATTGCTACTGTCAGACTCAGTTTTCTTTGACGAGTTGAATCTGTGCCCTAGGCACAGTAGTAGTCTTAATAGACATATTTGTAGACCTTTTTGCGAGATGTTTTCGAGTTACTGCTGTCCTAATTGAAGTAGACAGTGCAAGTCAAAGGCCATGGCATCTCTGGTCCTTGATGAATCTTTTGCAGGATTGTCAAAAGAGCAGATGTCTCAGTTGTTCTCATGCTCAACCGTTGAAGCAAATTTCAATCTTATTCCCAGGGGCGGAACAGGTGCTTCTACTGGCTCGCCGCACCGACCTTCGGCGGATATCCCTGGACTTACCTGACTTCACAGACATCGTCTTACAAGTCAGTGACATCCGGCACGCAATTGCCATCGACTATGACCCGGTGGAAGGATACATATTTTGGACAGATGACGAAGTGAGGGCCATCCGCCGTGCCCGAATAGATGGAAGCGATGCCCAGACTTTGGTCACCAACGAGATCAACCATCCTGATGGAATTGCGGTGGACTGGGTGGCACGTAATCTCTACTGGACAGACACAGGCACCGATCGCATCGAGGTAACCAGACTCAATGGCACTTCTCGACGCATCCTCATATCTGAGAACCTGGACGAACCGCGGGCCATCGTGTTGGATCCCATAAATGGGTACGGAAGTTATGTACTTGATTTTAAGGTCATTTCTGAGATCTCTAAGTGGAGTCCTCCTGAATTAGCATGTAATTTACCTTCTTCTTGTTGCTGTTATGCAGATACATGTACTGGACTGACTGGGGCGAGATGCCCAAGATCGAACGAGCAAACCTGGATGGCACGGACAGGGTTGTGCTGCTCAACACCTCCCTTGGTTGGCCCAATGGTTTGGCCATTGACCACATCGCAGGGAAGCTTTACTGGGGCGATGCCAAAATGGACAAAATTGAGGTAAGTCAGCTAACATTTGACTTTAAAGGGGAAATGTGCGGTAGTGTCAATATTTGCTCATTAGATTTCCTTTCACTAGAAGCATATACGAGTAGCTTTGAAATTTTATGGTGTTCCATGGCTGAATTGAGACTCAAGCTTTGGTGCTGGTTGAATAGTCTGAGTATGTGGAGTAATGAGAGGGGACCTGAGGACTGTTGGAGAGTCCAAGGGCGAATTCCTTGTTGAAAGTGAGCGGCTAGTCCTTCAAGTGTTTCCCTGAAGGGATCATCATATGTACACTTTGCTAGTGGCTTTTTGGAATACATTTCTTGAAAGGATCCAGTTGTTTTTTCAAAACAACCATTTGAATATCGCCCCCTTCCTGTAGTGAGAAAAATTGCAGTTTGGAAGATTCTGAAGAGTCTTAAGAGATCCGTGAGACTTGAGAGTGCACATTGAGTGCACATTCTTCATTGACATTGAGGTTTATCAAGCTGTTGTTTCAATGTGAAGTATTTCTGGAATCTGATGCTGATTGTGTAATTTAAAAAAAAAAAAGGACACCACACATCCGGTCAGTTCCCACACTTTTGTTTTTGTTTGAAGACCCAACAATTGTGAAACCTCAAGTATATTTGAAAGGATTTCTTGTGAAAGGTTTCATGTTTAGATGGATTATTTTCTGTTTTAGCGTTCTAACTCCGGCCTCAGACCAAATGTCTTGATTTATTCTGTTGTAATTTCTCACCATCTGTTTTTGTTTCCTCAGAGTCTGTTCTTTTGTGGCACAGGCTTCGTGGTCTGGGCGTTTTTGTGGTTTTGGCATTGTGTAATTAGTCAGCTACCTGTAGGCACAGGTCCCTGGGTGTCATAATACAGAGGTTTTTCATTCAGTCAGTATGCCTGAAAGCCTGTCGTGTAATCACAAAAGAAGCTAAGGAAACATCCCCCTCTTATTTTCTCGTGCTCGTTTGCTTTTCTTCTCACGCTGACTGTCAACAACCTTTTCAAATATGGCTCTCTCAATATCTTTCTATACTTTGACCAATAATCTCTGATATGTAGACATAATTATATATATAATCAAGTATTTACATGTTGGTATTTTTTATAGTGCTTTTCGCAGTAAATATTGAACCAGCTTTTTTTTTTTTTTTTACTGACAGCTAAAATTTTTAAGATTAGTTAATGCATTCATAATACAGTTATCCAATGTTAATTATTACAATTTAAAATGTTATAAATGTGTTTTTATATGTAGAAATTAATGTTAACCTATATTAATAAATGCTGTAAAGATATTGTTATTTGTTAGTTGAGGTCCTAATGCAACGAATTGGACAAATGATGTACATTATGGCTCAAACTGGATAACTGCATAACAATACAGTCAATCACGTGTTGTCTAGGTTCATAAACCTATTAATCTAGGTGTGTGGCAACTTTAGGTAAGAGCTCTCAAACTATGCATTTAATGGGTAGGTATTATTTATGGTTGCACTGAACTCCCAGCGAGTTTGTGGACGGTCACAGCCAGCAAAATGCCATCACAACTAACCTGTTTGTAACCCAGGGCTTTTTTTTAATCTGCCAGGTTCCCTGCTGTGGTGTTTAAAGAGAAGGGGCAGTAGGACAGGCAGGCCAAGGGTGAACAGCAGGGCAAGGGTGGCCTAAAAACCACCACGACTCAGCGCGAGTCCCTGTTTGTGTGCACTCTGCTTTACTCTCTCTTTGAGATGCAGAAGTGTTTTCTGTGGCCGTCAAAGGGAGGAGCGAGGTGGTGTTTTCCTGTGTTAAATCTGGGCTGAATGAGTTGAGGATTAGGGCACTTCTGCTGACAGATCGAGCTCTGTAAAAGGCCAGATGCCCATTGAAGTCCACGTGCAACACCTTCTAGAATAATCCTCCCCCAAACAACCCAACGGATGACTGCTGAGCACTGGTACTCTCTTTTAAAGCTGTGTTATTTGCGATTGTATTTTTGCTCATATTAAAACAGGTTTTAATGGAAACGTTGTATAATTGTATGATGGCGTTCTCGCATTTTTCTCAAGAAAGAGAGTTGTGGAAAACGATTACTTTTGCAGCGTAGGTTTTGTGATTAGTTCAACCATCCAGCAATAGAAAGACGATTTTTTTTGAGAATCAGCGTTTGGTCGCTCACCATCACCCAGGATCATTGTATTGCTCAGAGGTTGCTCTTTCTTACTTCAAGAGATTTAATAAAGAGCTCAGTTATATTTCATTGAGTTACAACCATGTCTCAGATGGGAGAAATAAAAATAGACACTGATAAGATATTTGTAGCTGTAAAATGAACCTAGATAGCATAGCTCAGATAAATTTGCATAGCTCAGATAATTCTCAGAAATTTCTCTGAAACTCTAGAGGAGACACGTGTGAGATTACTGGGGTCTTTATCTTAAGAGAAAAATCTTTGAGGTACAAAATGCGAGCAAACGTCTCTATTTTTTTTTAATTGCTGTAATTGAGAAACAGTTGAGATATTAAAGAGATCTCGTTTGTGATTGTCTATGGTAGTGCTGTGTTCGATACATTGATACGACGATTAGGCCTGTCACGATAACAACTTTTTGTTGTGCGATATATTGCCCCAGAAATAATTGCGATAAGTGATATTATTGCCATTTTTTACGATGATGTATCGTCACAGAGATTTTACGATACGAGTATCGATACAGCTGTCCCTGTATCGATATTGTGGCACGTGTGCAGCAGTGGACCACGCTTAGCCTGAAACGGATCTTCACACTTGCGCAATACGGAATTATCTGCTAAATGTGTTACTTATCTTTGTCAACCTGGCAACCACTAAAATGTTTGTCTGAGTGCTAAAAAGAATGTGTGCGCTCTGTGTGACTAAAGTTGTGTGCGTGAGATACAGTGAAGACTGCGCATTAGTTTAGAACGCTTCTAATTTTTATTTTTATTTTTTAAACGTAGAGAGTGTGTTGATAAGTGCACAATGTATACATGAAACATATGCCATTACCTATATTGTATTGTGGTAGAATTATGGAAGCCCTTCATAATGCAGAGGTCAAGTGCCTGTTCTGCCAATAGTTAGCAACAGCCGTATAGTATGTAGTGTTTCATAAACAGCTGTTTTACTAAATTCTTCTGAAGTGAAATTCAGTGCAGTCCTGTATCGTGATACGTATCGTATTGTGGCCTCTGTATCGTGATATGTATCATATTGAACTATATTAGCGTCCACACCAGCAGAAAATATCGTCTGTTCATTCCAAGTGCACGCTCGTCTGCTGCTTTAAATTCTCGAGCTTGTTATGGCAGGATTGATTCTGATTGGCTGTCAATGTTTTTATCGTTCATCAGCTGGAAAAAATCGTTCTGAAAGTGATTCCAACAATATAGTTTCTCTGTGCCTTTATCGTTATAGCTGTGGTGTGGACTGCCATTCTTTAATATTGAGAATGATTTTTTAACTATATCTTTATCGTTATCTTTATAGTTATCGTCATTGGTGTGAACAGGACTTTACTTTTGAGGAACATTATTATTGCTCACATGTTGCAATTTTATGGCTCGGTTATGTATCATGTCAATATCAGCTTTGTCTCAAATGTTTCTCCCCAAAAAAAAATAATAATTTTTGAGTAAAATAATAAATTGAGTAGGACAATTTAATGTCGGAATAATTAGATGAGAAATGTCTGAGCATAGTTTGAGACTCTGTTGAGACCAATTCTTAAAATCTAGGGTGGACTGGGTCATTTTCTACAGAGTAAAATCTGTTCAGCAGAAGACTTCATTCATTTAATCCCATTACCATGTAGGAGAAACAATTGAGATATTAAAAAGCCTCTTTTGTGATTTTTTTTTCTGTTTTTTTGGAAGTGTTTTGAAGGGATATTCAGGATGCACTCTTTCTCCTGCCCAGCTGAGGAGGGAAGCCCTGTGGTCATGTGTTCAGAGCTGACCCCCTGCCCACTCCAGTACAAAAGCTGCACAGAATAGAGGCGAAATCTTGCGGAGGTCCTCCTCCATCCACGCACACCACCCCATCCCCGCACCAGATGCACTTTTTGGGTGGCTGCACTGCATTCCCCAGCCTCCTAGCAGCTGACAAGTGTGTTCTGTTCTCCTTTCTCACAAGGGTTCTTCAGATTCACCTTAATGGAGGCGGAGGCCATTCTTTAGCTGGCCCACTTACCGTCTGAAAGGAAGAAAAGCCCTTGAAGTGCTAATCGGCGGAGTTGCGGCACGGCCCGTCCATCAGTAATTTCTCATTAAAGATTTTCTTTTTGCATACTGGTGCTCGCTTACCTCATTTCAGCTGCCCTTTTTGTTTTGAAAGGGCCAATTCTGGACTGCCTCCGAACAGTCACATTTACACGTTACTGTTTGCCTTTTTTTTTTTTTCATCTGCTTGGTTCCCATCTTTTTAATCAAACAAATCTTTTCAGAAAGAATCTGAATGATTCGTTCGTGAATCAGTTGTTGAGTTCACTTCATTCAGTGATCCAGTCTCTCTGCATTTAACAGCTCACTGAAGATTATCGGTTTCTCACACAAAGCTATTGTATGACTTCATAAGACTTGGTATATAGTGCATGAATAATATGAACCACTTTTAAAATACATTTATGATGCTTTTGCCTCCATTATGAATCTTAAAAGCTAGTTATGCATAAAAAAGAGCGACCTGCACAGTCTCCAGAATTTGTGGACGTGAGTAAATGATGACAGAATCTTTATTTTTAAGTGGACTATTTCTTAATGATGTAAATGGCACTCAAAAATATTTTTATCCTTACATTTGACTGCATAGAAGCAGATCCAAGGATGTTTGTATTTGCTGTCAACCACCTGACCTCACCTTCACGATGCAGAGCTCCAACTGGTGTTTCAGGTTCACAGCCTGTTCTCTTAAATGACCGAAAGATCGTTTTGAACGTGTGCCAATGACATCCCCTTTCATCTCAGGTCCTGTACGTCTGAAAAGAAGGCTTGATTATTGGCACTTGCACTGGAAGGTTTTTTCCTTAAACAGTATGGGAATTGTGGGGCTTTCATTTCTGTCGCTCTTGCCGTGTGTTTTCGACTCTTTTCCGAGCAGTCAGATTCACACCCTCCTTCATCCCGCCCCTTTGAACCCTTTAGAAGTCGCCGCAGACCCCTCAATTCACCCCCTCAGTGTAGAGATGTTTAAGATAACTCATTTGACTGATGTGCCGTCCCTGGTGTAGAAAGTCTCCTGCTTTGTGGGCCAATTATGTAGATTCTGCTTTCACCGAGTCTTTTGAGACTCTGATTGCGAAGTGCCATGGGTGCCCTCTGGGTTCCCATAAAGACAAATATGTAGAACAGAGTGAAGCAGAACTTGCGCAAAACAGGAGGGCTTTTTTAGGGTCGTCTCAAGCAGAGATTTTAATATGGTTGAGGGAAACAGTTTGTACACTGGTTTGAAGAGGACATCACAGGGTAGTTTGCTGTAACTCTACTGTTTGCAGTAAATATATATATATTTATTGATAGCATATTTTTACATTATTTTTATATTTATAGATTTGTTGTTATTAGTATACATATTATTCTTTTATCATCTTTTACAGTAATAAAAATAAATAAAATAAAATAGAATATAAAAATAAAATAAAATAAATGTAAGGACAAAGATTCTAGATAAAATCATAAATGTGATAAATACATGATGTCTACCAGTCAGCCCTTTGTATTTCATTTTGTGTATTTATTTTTCAGTATATTTGTTCTGTATCCTGTCCATTCACTTTGCTTAATAGCTACATTCTTCCCTTTATCAATTTCCTAAAAGTCTTTAATTTTCCTCTCAATAAAGCCATTTGACTACAATGAAACCCAAAGTGCATTTTGATGGCCCTTCAGTATGGCAACACCGTGACAGTGAAAAGCAACAGCTTGAAAGAGGGCTTTATTTGGGGCAGTGTGATGTGAGGTGGCCGAGGACTCGTCTGCTGATGGATGCTGGCAAAAAAACATTAGTGTGAAGAGGATCAATAATGCTTTTCTCTAAAGTCCCCCCAAAGCGCTTGCACCAATGGCCCTGGCACATTGTGGCCGGAGGGAGCCGTGAAACTTGATTTGCGCAGGGTTTTTCCAGCGAGGGGCCTCTTGCTAAAACATTGGCCATGCTAATGATAGCTCCTTTGTCTATGAGTTAGCGGCACATCCAAGGCCCAACAGAGCGAGGGCTGTTTTGATTTGGACGGTAGTGGTAGAATAAACTGCTTTGAAGAGGCTGCAAGCTTCAAATGCAGCTCCGCTTACATGTGGTTCGTACAGGTGATGGATGTCCCACACAATTCTGGCAGATATCCAGAGAACTTCCTTCACAGGCAGGAAGGAGGCATGTTATAGTGTGTTTGAATAGTATATTATGCAAAATTCAGTTTTGTTCTATTCTATATATTCATATAGGGATGTCCCGATCAGGATTTTTCCGAGTCAATGAATATTGAGTATCTGCCGATACAGAGTCCCGATCCGATTCTTGTATTTTCCTAGTGTTTGGTGCACACTTCAAGTACATTAAAGCGATTAAAATCTATCCAGTGTATACAGAGTTGTGCAGAGAGTAAAAGTAAACTGACTGTGTGGTCACAGTTATGAATATGGGACTAATGATATATACTTCTTGTGTTTTATGTGTACAATAAGCAGAATAATTGCAACATTAAGGGAAAAAAAGTGGAGAGGGTTAGAAACCATGAAGCTCACAGTGTCAGAATGACAGTCTGTCAATCAGGTCCGAAGCAAGACGAAACACGTTATGACATATCAGATAATCTGATGGCAGATAAAAGTAAACAGTAAGTATTTATTTGTGATTGTTACAAAAGTGTGCATCTAATAAAATAACCATGGAAGCGCCAGAAACAGACCTCACTGGTTCTTGCACATCACGCATGCGCATTTGAGCGTCTTCTTTTCCTTTTAATGCTGTTTGGCAAACCCACTTAAAAGAAAATAACGGATCAGGCTTAGGAGAGCTGATATTGATCCGCTAAAAAAAAATATTACTATTACTATAAATTATTATTACTTTTTTATTCTTTACATATAACTATATGATCTTCCCACCCCCATCCGGAATGCTGAATCCCTGTATTCAGTCCCAATATGAATATCCCAATATTCAAGCAACGGTTAAAAACTCATCTCTTCCATTAACATTTGACTGCATCATAAAATTAAAAACAAACAAAAAAAAAACAAACTTTACTTTCACTTTCCTTAATGCCTCTCTGTTCTAGGTTGTACTAATCAGAACAATGTCTGAACATTTGTATTACAAGCTTTTCCTGTGTTTATTTGCCTCTTTATGATGGAATAAAAGCAACTGCTAAATAAATAAATGTAAATGTGTATGATTAACTAGGACTGTAACATTAATTAAGCTGGAACCTGGTCAGCAGTATGTACACCTATACAATATGCAGGGCTCGACAATAAGGACTGCCCGATGGCCCGAGGCCAGCATGAAAGACATTCGGGACAGTAGACGGATTTGTCACTTGCCTGATCGGGCCACTGCAGCGTCGTCACAACATTTTATCATTTGCATGTGTTTTTAAAGGGGTCATAGGATGCTACATGCACTTTTACAAGTTATTTGAACTGAAATGTGTGTTGGCAGTGTGTGTACACAACCACCTGGCGTCTTACTAGACCCACCCTGTGTGAGCTGTCATCAGTCCGCCATTGTTTCACGCTGGAGCAGATGTAGACAAGAATGACTCCTAAGCGATTGAGGTCTACCATTGAGAAATTTTAACCAAACTATGTTACAGACTTTTCGTTAAGACCCCAAAGAATCATATCAACTTGTGGAAAATGGGCATCCTATGACCGCTTTAAGACTTCCCTTAAAGAATTCAAGTGATTAAAAAGCATTTGTACACTTTCAGTACTCGTGCGATGTGTTCTGTGTGAACAGCGCGCGCACAGACAGCCGCGCTTCTGACATGCGCAGGAGCCGCCTGAACGGGCAAATACATACAAAAGTATGTCAAAATACCCGTCCTGGCAAGCAACTTTATAGCTTTAACAATGATTAATCTATATTGAATTTATACACTGAAGTACAGATGCACCGATCTACCGGACATTTTTTGATTTATTTCAGACTATCTTCTGTTCCGTGCTTGCACAAAAACTGCACTGCAATCATTTTCACAATGGCCATTTGTGTGGAAATATTACGTTATTATTATACTTAGTCTGTAAACGCCCATTAACAGAGGCCAGAGATGCTGAAGACGGACACAAAGAGGAGAAAATACTGTAGCAGGCAGAACAAGATCACTGTTCACGATGCGCAAAATATAGGAAGAAAATCCAAACATTGCATTTTATATTAATGTGTTTCTGAGGGGAACGTAACTGACTGTTTTCAGAAATGGCAGCCAATTCTTTTCATTTTGTTTCCGTATGATGCATTTAAATTAGCGTTAATACGCGCAGCGCTGCTGTGTTTACAGCGGTAACCAAGGGAACGCTGTATTACTGTACCATAAGCGCC
>NW_015536561.1:1096134-1107477 GCF_001515605.1 Sinocyclocheilus anshuiensis
GTCGTTTTCTTTTCATTTTGTCTCTGTATGATGCATTTAAATTAGTGTTAATGGTTAATACGCGCAGCGCTGCTGTGTTTACAGCTGTAACCAAGGAAACGCTGTATCACTGTACCATAAGCGCTGTCTGCTGTCAGAGAGTGAATATGCGTCTCATTCAGCCCACCTGCTGTTTCTCTTTCATACAGATGTTTTATGTAGCATAATTTCACAACGCTAAAGTCAGGTTATTCAGTTTTTGCTTCAGATTTTGAAATTATACAGTCTAATATAAATCAAACATTGCACTCTTTTTTTTCAATTCATGGTTATTCTGTTTTTGCTTCAGATTTTGAAATTATACAGTCTTAACATAAATCAAACATTGCACTCTTTTTTAAATTCATCATTAAAAATGCAGTGGTTGCCTCTAATTTCAAATGGCTATGAAAAATCAAGATGCAACACAGTGTGAAGAATATGCAAATGTTATTTTATATGTGATTTTTCAATTTCTGTACCTGAACATCTGCAAACATAAAAACCTAAAGCAACATTTCATTTCTATTTTTGTGCTATAGGCCTATATTTATTTGTGCTATTACTTGTAATTTGTTCATTTGTTCTTATTTACTGGCCCGACCGACGTTGATCCTTAGCGTTGATCCCTGATATGTCTTACGTAAGGAATAAATGACGACAGGCTGTTGAATTATTAGAAAATAATGCACACCCGAAGCGGTTACACATTTCTACTAATAGCGAAACTGTAAGTTTATCATCTTCAAAAACAGCGCCTTTATTACCTCGCTTGTGAGAAATGTCTTGTAGCTTTTAAGTTGCTAAACTATTTTGCTGATAAATAATCGTCAGAGCAGCGCTGACAACACGTTTCTGTGCGAGTGGGTGTGCGTACTGTATGTGTGTGTGTTTTAAGGGAGAAAAAGCGGGAGAAAGAGAGTATGTGCTTTCTGTACATAATAAAACAATTTTGTGGCAAAATCATGGAAATAATTTGTCATTTTTATCTTGTTGTTTACTATATTTATTAGCTAAGTCTGTGTCATAGTGGGTTTTGGTTCTTTTGCTGTTGTAGGACCTTTGAAATAACTGAAATCATTTGGCAATTTTGCCCCTGAAAATAATTGCACACCTTAGAACTTTCGTCAGCTAATCAGATTCAAGCATTCAACAGCCCCCGAAGTATAATCTGTAATATTGGGCAAAAAAACAGTAACATAGTGCCAATGTCCATGACGTAAGTAAGGCAACTGGTCTCTTCTCTAGTTTTCTCACTAGAATTCGCTCAAATGCATCAGAATTGCAAGTTTGCGCCTCTGTGCAGGCCAAATCCAGCCAGTGGTAGTCCAAGCCAAACAGCACTGTAGTTAATTGCCTGGTAACAGTTTGTTGCTGTTGCTGGCTGTTTCACTATGAGGTCTTAAACTTTGATGTTACAGGCTCCAAGGATACACGGTTTCACTTGAATTATAGGGGTATAAAAGACACCTGACTTTCGTAATATTTTCCATCTCCTGTGGCTTGCGCTGTGCACACTATCCAGCAATTCTTTCACTCATGCAGTTTTTTTAGTAATTTTATTTGAGAAAACAAATATGCTCAAATGCAAGATTTTTACAGGCCAGCGTGGCTTTGACGGACTGCAGAAACGCTCAAAATTGCTCTTAAGTGTGATGAATTAGAAGAATAGATGATTGTGTGTGTAAGTAATGGCTACATTTTAAAAGACCATCAAGTCAGTTTGCCTTGAAAAAGAACCATTAGCATTTGTTTAGAGCACAGCGCTAGGTTTACAGTGTTGTGACGTCCATACTTACTATAACATCACCTTGTAGACCTCCATGATGGTTTGCACTCCTTGGAGAAAATAATAGGAAACCAAATTCAAAATCTCTTTCTTTTCTGCTAGAGGTTCACAATATATTAATAAATCTAATTATTTAGTTATCAATTTAGCCAAATTAGCATGTCTTTTTTTTCTAGTTCTAAATGCTGTTATGTTGGCTTGTTTTAAACATCCGTTATATACCTTCAATTCCAATATTCTGTTTAAGCAAAAACACAATAAAAATGTTTGTGGGCAGGATTCATTTTTGTCTTCCGTTTAGTTCAAGGTAAAGTTCAAAGTTTTTTGTTACTTTTAGAAACTATTTTTGGCACAGCATAGCAAATCGATGTCAGTTTTACACTGGGCAATTCAGGTGGATCATGCGGCAAGATAATCATCTTTAGGTATGAACAAGCATGTTGCAACTGCATGCAATAACAGCAGATTGCATTAATGCACGTGTTACACCATGCACATTGTTGAGCTGATTTTAAGGCTTATTATTATTGTGCAATATACAGTATAAGCCATATGACTTAGTATAACTTAATCTTTATGATGTTATTGCCTGCTGTTATTATGTTTATCATATTTTGTAAGTGTACATTTTTAGCATTCCCCGAATTAAAAAGCAGTAAAGATTTGATCAGATTGCTTGTAAACATTATGAAGTCCAGTTTCTAAGCTTTCATGCAACACTGAAAGGTTCAAAGCACAAAAGTAAATCTATCAGTTGTTTCATCGACTACAAAATGCTGTTTATTATCACTTATCATTATTGGCCTAGAAATGTTATATGGGTGCTTCATGCTTTCGCAGGCGGATTCTCTTTCTCTCTCTCTCTCTCTCTCTCTCTCTCTCTCTCACATTACAAGAGAGACTTGTCAAAGTGTAGCGTCTGGCACCCTCGGCCTGGTTTCACTCAGCTGTCCTAGTTGTTCCTGTCCTGTAGCTCGGTTATTGCCACCGCAATCCGTCTCATTTCCTGAGGGATGTTTGCCACTGTCCCACATCTGTCAGCGGGAGGGTGGTGAAGGGGAAAGACGCCCAGCTCTCCGCTCCTGTTCTGGAGATGTTCATGGATTAATAACGTAATACAGCACGCGGTTGTCCCAGTGTTTTTTTTTTTTTGCAGCAGCAGCAGTGTTGTGGTAAGCAGTCACCAGCAGCTGTCAACTCGCAATGCATCCCATATGTACCCAGAGAAAACACATTGTTTCTGAATTTACAGCCAATTGAGGCACCATTTCAACTTGTAGCTTTCTGGTCAGGTCAGACAAACCTTTGGCTGTCCCAGGCGGAGCAGCACACTACTGTAGACTAGGGATGGGAAGATTCACCGATTCGCTCGGTGCATCGGCAAAAAAAGTAAAAAAATGTGCATCTGATACAAGTTGGCATTTGTATCGCGATGCATTGTTTCTAACATATTTGCATCAGTAAAAACCGATTTATTTATATATAATTACTAGTGGATGGCTACACTTTTATTGTTAGAAAGTGACCAATATTTTATATGTAGATTGATTTCTCCTCTTCTCAAGCGCGTTCTCTCATCACAGCTGCGCGTGAATATGACGTTATCACAACAACACTGCAGAGACCTGGGGAAAAGCGGGGATTAAAGTCCAAAATCTGACTTGAAATAACCTAACAAATCAATCGGGGCTAAAGCAGTTCCATAAACGACAATGTAAGTTCACACAATCTAACTAATTTGTGGACGCTTAATCTTAAGCAGCCCTTAATGTCGATCATGGATCAAATCGATCCACCATGGCAAACAGCGAATATATTCTTGCTGTTTAATGCATTTGAGACGTTGTGTGCATAATTGACATGTCACAGGTATATTTTTCATCTGTAAATGTTAGAAAGTCATGCAAACATATCCATTTTGCTTGCAGTCAAGAGTGGGCGAGGCATACGCGAGTGAACGAGCGCTGCTGCGCACATGCACGCTAAACAGACGGAGCGCAATAATTCAGTCAAATATGCATTTTGCTAAAATATTCGTTGTTGTACATTAAATGTGCCTTTTGTAGAATTTTAAACCTACATATAGGTGTATTCTTATGATAGCAGTAACTGTAAAGGGACTATAATGGGTAAATAAAATGTAAGCTAATACAGTCCTAATTACTAAGCTTACTACTTAATTACTACTTAATGCATGTTTCTTATAGCAGTTAAAATGTAGTTTTAATTTACTGATTTTAACTTTTAGTTTAGTGATTTTAATTTACAATTTTAAGATTTTAAATGTACAGCTGTCATAAAACCAGAGAAAAAGGCTGCATGGCTATGATAGTATGTGAGAGAGTCAGTGGTAATATCGATGCGTTCCTATTGTTCAGTGTTAGAGGAGCTTTCCAGCATAAGTTGCCACAGTGACTGATTTTGATCTTTGTTAAATTAGTTTTATGGAACCAAATGATTTTGTTGAATCAGATCGAATCGAAATCGGATCGCACTGCATCATAATAGGGGTGAATCGTATCGCATCACATCGCTAGCTACTTCATATGTATCGTCAATGTATCGTATCGTTGGCTATGCATCGAGATGCGTATCGCATCGGCCTCAGTTATGGAGATGCACATCCCTACTGTAGACAGATCGGGGTGGGAACATTTAAAGCTTACGTGAGTCAAAGAACATTACGAGTCCATTGCTTTCAGTCAGGGTGGTGCGTCGCAGGAGTTTGTGATGCACAGTCACGTGACCAAACTTTTAACAAAACACTCTGCTACGCTGGGAAATAACAAATTGTCATTTACTCGCCCTCATGTTGGTCAAAACATATTAGACTTCGGCTGATCTATGAAACACAAATAAATATATTTTTTAATGAAACCTGAGAGGTTTCTGTCCATCTATTGACAGTCTAGGTAACCAAAAAGGTCCAAACCTTTATATGGTAAAACAAATCCATATGTATCAAGCAGTTTAATCCAAGCATTGTAAAGAGATACAATGATCACTTTATATGTTGAACCACAATTTTTATTTTTTTATATTTTGTGTGAATGATCCCTTCATAAACTCAGGAATTGTATGTTGGATTATGGATAACAAGAGAATTTGTATTGCATATGATTTATTATTAATGCTAAATTATTAGTAATGAATAGTATAAAATATTTTTAGAATAATATTATACTTAACAATAGTATATAAATGTATATGTATGTGTATATTAAAAGTATCATTTATAATGATATATTGTAATTATATAATATATTAATACAATATTAATAAGCAAATATTTAAATTGATTTCACATATATATATATATATATATATATATAAATAAACATTGATATTAATTTCAGACTTTTACTTTTTTGTAGAAATTTCACTACTGTATTGGTTGAGCAAAGAGAATATTATACATTTTTATTTGTTTTTGATGCTTCATCGCTGTCACATTTATATAAACTTAAATGTAGCATTTATGGCAGTTTAGGTAAGATGAATGCTTTCCTCTCGACTGTCTGAACTTCTCATCTTACTGCTCTTTGTCAAAACATAAGAGCTCCGCTCCCCGAGTCTGGGCGTGTGAGGGTTTTCTTTTTCTCCCAAAAGAAGCATTGGGCGTCTCAAAAAAAAATGGTCAGATATCCACCGGATGTTGATATATTTACTTATGTTGGCCTGTTTATGAATCGAGTAAACAGGATACAAGCATTTTTGTGAGGTTGGTCTACGTGTCTTCTTAAATCCAGAGATGGTGCCAGCAAGATTCAGTGGCATTACGCCCAAATGGAAAGTGTCACAGACTAAAAAAAAAAATAGTGTTTAACATGTTAATTGACATGGTAATTGAATTTAAATTTCTGTTTACATTGGTCTGTCTTTTGGTTTTGTCTTTAAACCTTTAGAACAGCTTATCTGGCAAGATAAAATACTTAGAATATCATTTTAATATCACTTTTATCTCTCAAGATGTCCAAATGTGGCTCTTATAATAAATATCAGAGACGGACTGTTTACCATGCTGATTTCTGTTGTATGCTGTCAGTTCATGCCATGGGAATGATAACTTCCCTCTCATGACTCCAGTAGCTCGTGGGAGCTGTCAGTGAGCGGATGACCTGCAGGAACACGAGTCAATATTTTTGCAATTTCACAACCGTCAAGTTGCATCTTTCATTCACTTTTTGATCCACCAGCGCTTCTCATCGGGAACTTTCTCAGCGCTTGTCTCTATGAGCTCAATCAAAGTCAGAGGAAGTGCAGACGCAGCGTTGAGCAGAATTGCAAGACATGAGGATTTGGACTCTTGGGTTAAAAAAAAGAGAGAAGCAGAGCGGCCGATCATTCTGCTTGAATTAAGGCTGTGCTGCTCTTGGCCTATGCAAGCAAACAACAGATAAAAAGATAATATCTTCCACAGCTGAGTCGGCCTGTCAGAAGAGCTGGCCAAACCTCAGGTGAAATCGTATGATGTTTCAAAGCTCATGCAGAAAGGGGAGGTTATTTTGCAGGATTTTATTCTTGACTGGGTAATTGAAAAAATCTGGCAGGTGACTCCTCAGGGTTTGGCATCCAAGTGGATGCAAGGTTTTGTAAGGTTGTGTTACAAGGTTTCATATGTGCCGACCAATCGTGTTGACGCCTTAACACACTTTAATCCCATAGACAACAAAGAAAACAGATGTCCCTCTCTATATAGAATGCACAGAGGATATTTTCCCCATCCAATGGAATATTTTGTTCTATGTGTTTTTTTATGACAGGCACAATTTCTCAATATAAATGTTGTTTAATATTTAATAATAAATAAAAAAATTATTTTTAAAAATTAGTTTCTGTTAATTCTCTCTATTAATAAATAAAAACGTTATGCATTTTTTAGCATAGAGTGCAACTTCTTGTACTCAAGTGACTTTTTGCGGACACTCACACCATGAAAGTTACGAAAAGCGATCCTGATGCGTTAAAGGGGTCATATGATGTTGCTAAAAAGAACATTATTTTGTGTATTTGGTGTAATGAAATGTGTTTATGCGCGTCCTCTTTTGGAAGGCCAAACAAAGTAGTTTCGCTTTCATAACAAAACACACAGAACACAAACACACACGCGTCTTCACGACATGGCGGCATGAACAATACTACAGCGAGAATAAAAGTTACGCCGCCTTTCATTGCGTGAACATTTGGGCGGCATTATGCAAATCTTCCCACATCGTGACGTAGACATGTGGGGGCATGTTAGAATGAGCTCTGCTCAGGCGCCGTCAAAATAAAAGTCAGGCGCACCGTCAAAATAAAAGTCCCGCCTCGAACGCATCGGCCAAACAAACCTTTATGAGATTAGCATTTCTGTATTGTACTTCGAAATGTTTTTTTGATGAGCTCAGCCTTCATTTAATTCTGTTGTGTCCTTTGCTCTTTTTCAATAGCTCTGTGTTTTCAGAGGCCACGCTGTCACCTCGTTTGCCTTCATATTGAATTTGCTTGGCACCCTGGTGCCAGGACACTTTTTACAATCTGGCTTTGAAGAGAAAAAAACAGCATCTTGACTTTTTGCCGTTATTGATGAGACTTTTGGGGAGCTTTGTTGTGTACGTTTTATGTTTTTCCACATCAAAATTAGGGTTTGCACTCCGTATTCTCAGCGCATAATTCTCTGTGAAGCGAAAAAAAGGCAGTCAAAGAGAAAAAAGAAACACCCTTTCAATTTCGATGGCCATGTCTAATTGTCTCTCTAAAAAATGAATAGCATTTTTGTAAGTGAGAAGAAAGACTCCTGCTGACAGAAGCACCATCAAAGTGCAAGTTTTTGTGGTACAATTTATTAGCCAAGCTGTGAATTTAGCAGTGTGAAAAACTGAATATTTTGAAATTACCACAAAGATCATTATTTGTTTTATTTTTAAATTATTCTGTTAATTTTTTTTTTATAATTATTAATTATTTTAATTATTTAGCATATGTATACATACAACTGATTCAAAAATTTGGGATTGGTAGGATTACATTTTAAGACCAAGGCTGCATTAATGTGATTTAAAATCAGTAAAAATATTGTGGAATATAATTACATTTTAAAATAACTTTTGTCTGTTTGAATATATTTTAAAATGTATTTTATTTCTGTGATACAAAGTTGAATTTTCTGCATCTTTACTCCAGTCTTCAGTGTCACATGATCCTTCAGAAATTATGCTAATATGCTGATTTACTGCTCAAGAAACATTTCTTCTTATTATCCGTGTTGAAAACAGTCGTGCTGCTTAATATTTTTACATTTTCATTTTTATCATATATGTATATGTTTTTATACATATGTAATGATTTTCATTAGAAATAATAGAGTAATACTTCCGGTATTTGTTCGTTCCTGTTAGCTACACCGCAAGCATATTCAGCTTCTCTGAAAGTGTTCTATATACAACTAGTTTTTAGCATTGTATCTAAAATCTCAGTCTTCAGTCCCCCAGAGTCTGCTTTTGTGTGTTTGGGTGACCTCCAGAGACCTTCCTGTGTTTGCTGGGGTCTAAAGGGGGTTCGGCAGCTGGCTGCTCCTTAAACACACACAGCCTCTGTGTGCACTGGCAGCCATGCGTTTCTATGGACCTCACCTTCCCCCCCGTCAGTTTCCCCTCATTTCACTCTCCCAACCCCCCTTAAACACTCCAGAAACTTTGCTGGGGTTCTAAATTGATCAGCTGCAAACTTGATATCTTGAACGAACATTTTTGATTTTGCGAGAGATCAGCGAAGTAGCTTTATAGCACTCCACCCTTTCCCTTTCACTCAACTCAACAGGCAAGCTAGTTTGATTTCATAGAACAGGATTTGAGGAATGCTGCTGGGATGCAATGGTGGAGTGGACAGGAGGGGTCAGTGCTAGAGGAACAATGTCCAATGCTGTGCAGAAAAAGGGAAACAGATGTCGGCAAGGTATGCCATCCAATAAAACTCCTGATTACACAAGTGGAAAGAATTCCTATTTCACTTAAAGGTGGCTATGGGAAAATTGGGCCAAACCTCGTTTTTTTTTTTTTTTTTTCCTGAAGCTTGAGAAAACAATATGTGTTTAAAACCTTGTAAGATTTTGTATCCCACAAAGTTAGTTTTTTACAAATGTTAAAACGGTAGAATTGGGTCGGTAGATTATTTTATTAAAAAAAATTGTTTACATTTTTGAAAGAAGTCTGTTTTGCTTTCTGAGGCTGCATTTATTTGATCAAAAATGCAGTAAAAATGTGAAATATTTTTCTAATTTAAAATAACTTTTCTGTTTTAATTAGGAATGCTCCGATCGATCTGCCGGAGATCGGTATCGGCTGATAATCACATTTTATGACTCGATCGGTACTCACTAACTTGGCCGGTCTCACAAACCGATCGCAATTTGATGACGTCAACGTGTGACGACGTACATGATGCGTGGGGACATAAATGATTTGGCGCCGCAGTCATGTCATCGCCGGTGTGGAAATGCTATGACGTTTCGAGAAACAATGAAAAATTCGCTATTTGTCGTGTATGTTTTGCATGATGATATGATGAATGGATGGTTCATTTTTAACAGCAGATTCAGTGACGTTAGAGCTGATCTGCGCCTCACTGCCTCCATGTCTGCGGCGCGTTACGGCTTCACGAGAACCGGAGCTGATCGCGGCCGCTCTAGTCAGTGCTTGTGTTGGGATTATACGAATGAACACACACACACACACAAACGAAATCGTCTACCTCATGAAAAAAAAATGTAGTTAATATTTGTGTCATTTATGCTTTATTTTATCCACCCGCGACCCACTCGCAAATAATCAGAATGCATTTTTTTATTACCCGACCCGTGGATATAGGAAAAGCAAAATATGTTTGCTGCGTAAAACAGACGAACTTACTGAAAATGCAAATTCATTCTCTGCCAGCAGGAGGTGCTTTAAAGCTGGAGAAACAGAGGTTTCCCCAGTAACGGCTGTACACAAAGCAGCTCTGAGCTCACAAACGCTGCTTTATCAGGCATATAACATGACAGATGAAATGAAAATGACATCGAAAATTTTCTAAAGATAGTCTTCCTTCAGAAATACAGTGATATAAAAACACCCGCGCCTCGTTTTGATTTTTAAACATGCAGTACATGCCCATGTTTATTCAACGAAGCCTTTTGGAAAATCCGTCAGTTTTGATATTGTGGCGAGCGCCACAATGATTTAGTACTCTGTTAAAACAATAGTTACATTACATTACATATATTACATAATTACTGTAAAAATTTTACAAAAATATAAAAATACAACAAAGGCAACATCTATAGTATTACTTTATCTGAAAAAAGGTTAACGGTGATCCGAGAGCTTACATATCAGTTATATAAAGCTTGAAGCATCAGAATCGGGATCAGGATCGGGATCACCATGACAAGAAATCGGTACTCGGTATCGGCTGCAAAAATCCTGATCGAAGCATCCCTAGTTTTAATAGATTTTAAAATATAACTTATTCCTGGGATGGCAAAGCTGAATTTTCAGCATCATTACTCCAGTCTTCAGTGTCACATGACCATTCATTCATTCTGATAAGATTATTTGGTGTTCATGAATCATTTCTTTTTATCAGTGTTGTGCTGCTTAATATTTTTGTCTTACTGGCCCCAAACTAAATGATAGTAGGCCTAAATGTCTTAAAGTAATTTTTGATTTACATTTGTAGAGTACCACACAAGATGTCTGACAGGCCTCCAGAAAGGTCCATGGGTGTGTTTTGTGTCTCCGCTCTGCATTGGTGCCATAGAAACACCATTTTGTCACGTCATGTGTCAGTGGCTTTGTAAAGGAGGTGGGAAAAACCAAACACTTTTGTAGTCTGGGGCCCCTCCTCCCTTGAAAACCCTGTCGTGGCCTTTTCAGAAGACAGAAGGCAGCTTGAAACGCATGTTCATATCATCTCCTTAGGAAAAAAAGTATTGTGGTGGTACTGTGGTATAGTGATGGTGTCAGATTTTTTGTATGTTCTGGCCCATCTCATCATGTTTCTCTCCTTCATATAGTGCTGTAGGCCTCTAACCTTTCTCCAGGGTTGAGAAAAGTCTGCATCCCGCAGGAAGGCGCCCAGTTTAAACCCTCGAGATGTCTATGTGTTAGGAGGAGTGTAAGAAAAATGCACCATTGTGGTTTCAGCCCACTGTCTGTGTCTGTTAGCATTCCTCCAGAGTGTCAGCGCCTCCGCTGTCTCAAACTGTGAGGAAAGAGGAGGCTTTCATAACAACTGTAACTTCCCTTCCCATCTCTTTCCCTTCTCCAAGTACCAAAACACCACAAAACATCCACAAGACCACCTTCTCTGTTAAAGACATCATCTGACAGTGTTCAGTATGCAATACTAGTGTAGTGCCAACTGCATGCATAGTATATACTGTGTACCATTTTTGAATAAAAAGTGCTATATATACACAATGTAGAACAGTACACTTTTTTTTATTACTTTAAGCAGTATGCAATATGAAACGAATGTTGGATGTCACATGACTTCATTACATTTCATATATATAT
>NW_015536561.1:1107603-1110339 GCF_001515605.1 Sinocyclocheilus anshuiensis
GTAATTATTTTACGTCTAGTTTTGTTTAAAAATATCTTGAATGTTTACGTCAAGAAAAAATATATAGTTTCAGTTCATTTGTCACTTTAGAAATGGAAGCATATACTACATTCTGCTAGAATACTACACGTAGTATGGTCATATGCTACTTCCTGCATAGCCTTTACTTTCTCAGAGGTGGCAAATATACCAGCTTCCTTCCCAGCCCCCCACAAGATTCCACCATAGTGTTGAAATTACTGAGAAAGGAAGGTGCTCATTTAAAATAATGTGCACATTTCTTTTCCATCTCTCTTCTTGCTTTCTTTACTGAAACGGAGAGTCAGCCACTCCGCAGGCCTTCATTACAGAAATAAATCAGGTGGACACCACTCCCTGGCAGCCGCTGGCAGCCACCCCAATCCCAAAACCCCCTCCACCGGTCCTCACTTGAAGAACTCTGGGTTGGGAAAGACAGCGCACAGGAAGTCTTTGTTCGCAGAGCTACTTTACCCAGGAACAATATGCTGCATTAATACGCCCGTCACTCAGTCTTGACCTGCTCGTTTGAGCATTCATAATCTCATTCATCATTCAGGGAGAAGACATGATAGAGTAAACTGCCATGGGTTTCATTCAGCAAACAAAGACATCTGGCTGCAGGCGGTTTTAAAATAGTAAAAGGTGCATTTCTTAGTGTCTGATTGCACAGGTATAGGATGTCAAAAACTCCCAACAGCTTTTGCAACATAAAAAGCATGGATGCTTTCCATTAATGACTTCATGATGAGTACATTACATGTATTAAAAAAATTATATATATACAGTGGGTACGGAAAGTATTCAGACCCCCTTAAATTTTTCACTCTTTTTGTGTTAAATAGTTATGGATGGGGTTATTCTATCTAGGTTTCTTTAGTTGACAACTTCTGAATAAGAACATGAAAATTGCATTTACTTTACAGGCTTGGTAGATTTTCAGCATCCTAGTAGAAGAAATCAAGCTGTTTTGACTATCAGGGCATTAAAAGGAAGTGTTACAAATTACACTATTGTTTCAATGCTTCAAGTTATAAATTAATTACTGTTACTGGGCACTATAGCTTCACTGTATATGAAGAGTTCATTTGCAAAAACGATAAACGCCACTTTAAAAAAAAAAATAGCTGATATGCGTGCATAATTCTCCACATATAGCGCGATCTGAACCCTAAAAACGTTTTGTCTAAAATGCCGGTTTTGTACACTTTCAAGGCATCGCGAGTTCACCTTTTACTGCAGAAGCCGACAAGCGCCCTTGTTGTTTTTGAACAGAAGCCGATAAGTCCATTTTAGCGAATTAGCGCACTGTATTCAGGTCAGGTGACAAGGTTACTTTCACTTTGAAAAGACGTGCTAGCTGAGAGGAGTTTCGTCAAAACTGACTAAAAGTGATCGAGGATGGATAATTTCGACGAACTTGATGAACCTGTGATATCTTCTTCAGGGCGAAAAAGGAAAATAAAAGCTGAAACGTTTTCACGGAACTTTGCAAAAGCAGCGCGTTACAATGGTGAAGGAAAAGCTGCGTGTATTACGTGTAATCACATCCATACAGTTTATGATCACAACAACAACAACGTTTGTCAGGCATCTACATTGTCATCTGAGGAGATTACAAAGATTAAATTAGTGTTTTTTTAAACTCTGAAACATGAAATGTGGAGTTATCTGCTTTTGCCAAAAAACGACTGTTGGAGTTATCTGCTTTTGCTATAAAACAAACTTTTAATATGTCAAAAAAACATACTTTCAATGAAATTAAATTTTGTAAATTACCTGTATTTGTTTAAGTTATTATTACTTAATCAAAACAACCCAACTGCAGTTTGATTGATATTACTTTGAATGCGCAATAAAAAACGTGATTTCTGAAAAAAAATTAAAATGGAGTTATCGGTTTTTGCAAATGAACTCTTCATATATATATATATATAAAATGGAACGCTTTTATCAACATTAAAGCTGTAGTCTGTAACTTTTTTTTTTGTTAAAAATGATCCGAAATCAATATTTAAGTACATAACCAGCCAGTGTTCAAAACTATCGCCTTACTTTAGCCCGATTCACAACGGTTAGCTTATAATAAATTTTTCTAATTTGAGTGGTACGGGTAGGTTTTCGTGGGAAATTCGAGCATTGAGCATTACGTCACATCTGTAAACATAAAGAAGTTGTCCCGGCTACTAGGCTATCACATGTGAGGATCCTGCAGGTGGTGGGTGGTTTATAGCCTTTTCTCACAGCATCTGGAATAATTAAACTTATCATTTTGATGAAAGATTATGTGTTTATGAAACACATGTGAATGAAATCAAATTATATTCCAGTTTTAAATGCACTTCTGATTACAGATAGCCTGGGATTACACAAGATTTCTATTGTCAAGACAACCAGTTCGAAGGGTGCATAATTTGCTTTTTGGGTTAAAATAATTTCTTAATATGAAATTCGAGCGGTATGACAATTAGAGGTTAGACTGTAGAGAAATTGAAATCTACACGCTATTACACACTATAGGCAATGCTGATGTTGTTAACATTTAATAATTTGAGAATAAAGTATAACAATAATAATCATTTGCATGGTTTGATGTGATATGAGCTAACCGATCTTTAGATTAAATCGCCATTGGTAGCTCAATTTATTGTAATGCTTTTTTTCCTCAGTTGGTCAGAACAAACGTGGCAGACTTGTTACTTACTTGTTCAGATGACA
>NW_015536561.1:1110588-1115610 GCF_001515605.1 Sinocyclocheilus anshuiensis
GGCGACAAAGAGGCAAAACTTACGGACTGCAGCTTTAATTCAATAAAGTATTGAAATGTTGTTTGCTGGTATTGGAAAGAAAATACAAATGTTTGAACTCCGATCAGTTGCGGGCCTTCGTAATAAGCTCGGATAAAGCTTGTAGCTTTCGAGGTTTTTAGTTGCAGTTTTTCACCAGTTTCAAGCTTTTTCCAGAATGTATTTGATTAGGTGGGTAGCATTTACTGCAACTGACACCCATTTGCTAAATGTGAAAAATGGAAAGCCATCTATTATTTAGAGAAGTAGTAATGTCAGGCCGGTTTCCAGAAACGGTAATTGCAACCTTTTCAGAAACAAACCAAATTCCCAGCAACCCACTTGGTTTCAACCTCCCATCTGTCACTTTCTCTTGCTTTTCTCCCTCTCTTTTTTTTAAAGAGTCAGGCATGTCCTGGCTCCACTCCCTGTATCAGTTTGCATTATTTTCCTCCCTGTAATGCAACCCTTGAGACTGGAATCTTATTTTGTCACATTCACTGAAATAGGAATGATTGTGTAGCCTTTCTTTAGTGAAAAAAAACACTAAACATAGAGATTCAAAGAGTCATGCTCAAGCTTGCGTACTCTGTAATGACTTAAAATAGCTACTCTTTTGGCAGTTACATATTTGGTTGGGGATTTTTTTTTTCCACAATTGGGAAATCCTAGCTGGTTTGGATTAGGATACTGCAATTATGGCAGTTCAAATATCTGAGTATTTGGAGATCTGTCCAATGGTGCATGTGGTGTACAGCTGTTTGGCAAACATAAACAGATCCAGGCTGATTTGTTCGTTTGTTTCCTGTTTTCTGCTGTTAATTGAAATTGTTTGATCTGACCACCTACAGTTGACAGTTTTCTTAAAGAGATAGTTCATTTAAAAATACAAAATGTTGTCAGCTGCTCATCCTAATGTATTGTATGACTGTTCTTTCTTCTGTAGAACTCAAAAGGAGATGTTCACGCTGCTCTTTTCCATATGGTGAAAGTGAATGGTGACCCGGGACAAAACCTAATTATTTTTTTGTTCACAGGTCATTAATGTGGATGGCACTAATAGGATGACCATTCTAGAGGACAAACTACCTCATATCTTTGGTTTTACGCTGCTGGGAGAGTATATCTACTGGACGGATTGGCAGCGGAGGAGCATCGAAAGAGTTCACATCGCCAACGCCACCCGTGAGGTCATTGTCGAGCAGCTCCCTGACCTCATGGGTCTCAAAGCCACAAAAGTCTTAGAAACCTTTGGTAAGATCTTTTACTTTTAATACTATTCTGACCTGAAATGTTTTAATGGGCCTCCTGAAAGGTACATTGAAAAATTGGATAGTGATATATGCAGTACTGTGTAGTAATGTGTATTACATAATCAGATTCCAAAAATTAAGTACTTATAATTAGATTATAGGCCTATTACATTCTCATAACCAGCAGGGCTCGACAATAAGGACTGCCCAATTTCCCGGAGCCAGTATGAAAGACGTTCAGGACAGTTGACGAAATTGTCACTAGCCCGATCAGGCCACTGCTGTGTCGTCACAAAAGTTCATCATTTGCATGTGTTTTTTTAAGCGTTGCTAATTTAACAATTCAAGCTATTTTTAAAGTGCGTTGTGTTCTGTAAAATGTAGTTGGTATCTAAAATCTGTGTCATATAAGCTTATTTACTAGAATAAAATATAACATGAGTCAAAAACAATGATAACAACAACAGTTTTATCTTTTGAAATTATTGGCAGGGCAAGTAAAAATTTGAACCACTCCCCCGACTGTGCCAGTAGAAAAAATCCTTAGCGTTGAGCCCTCATCAGATTACTTTTTTAGATACTAATGACTTTTTTTTTATTAATTACATGGTTACTGTCAGGGTTGGGGATGAAGGATGGAGCGAGGACTCAATAGTGCGGGAAGATAAGGGCTTTACTAATAAAATAAAACAAAACAGACAACAAAAACTACCCCGTGGGGGAAAAACAGGCTGGCAAGGCTAGGCAAGGCAGGATCTGGACACGACACGACAGGACAGGACACATCCAGGGAGATATGGTGACGAACTGACCTAGGACTGCAAACACAGGGAGAATAAATGGAGAGCAAATGAGGAGGGCCATGAATTACACTAGACCGAAGTGACAGAACCCTGACAGTTACATATTATGATGTATAGCTGATAATTACTGTCTTTAACATATCCAGTGACCTTCACTGTTTATTGATTCTAGAAAGCTGGACAAAAAAATGTCAAACCTGGAACACCTTTGAATTGTTTAAAAAAATATTTTAAATACCCCTGAAATCTTACTGAATTAATGACTAAAATAATATATAATATGCTAAATAAAATTATTGTTCTTTATTTGATATTTTATCAAAAATGATTTATTTGATGGCATTTAATATCTTATGCTTTAATTTTTTAATTTACATATATTTATATACAAATAATTCATGTATTTCAATTTATTCATACTTATGAACAAAATAATATTATTAGTATTATTAAAAATATAATGTTAATAATAATATAATGTAATATTTAATTTATAAATAGATTAAGTTATTAAAAAATGGTTTCTGCCACAAAACTAACAGGAGGACTTCAAACAGTGCATGTCAATGAAGCTGATCCATAGATTAGATCCATTTGTGTGTGTGTTCAGGCACTAACGGCTGTGCGGAAAACAACGGCGGCTGCAGTCACCTGTGTTTCCATCGGCCTCAAGGTCTGAGCTGCGCCTGCCCCATGGGCTTGGAGTTGCTGAGTGACCTGCGCACTTGTGTGGTCCCAGAAGCGTTCCTGCTCTTCACCAACCGCGCTGACATACGCAGCATCTCTCTGGGCACCAACAGCAACGACGTGCCCATCCCGCTCACCGGGGTCAAGGAGGTCTCCGCACTAGACTTTGATGTTTTGGAAAATAGGATCTACTGGACCGATGTCATCACCAAGGTATGGACTACTTTTGTGTCCATCATGATTTTAACTTGGTAATTCAATGTGTCTTACCTCATGTTGAGAAAGAACGCTCTGGAGGTGAGTGATATCTTGTGACATTTTGAATGAATGACTGTACGTTAAAATCAAAGTAAAAGTAAGCCAAGGATTATGAAAAGTTTAGCTGTCGATTTTTACCTCCGCACTGGAGGATGATAAAACAATGCCATCAGCTTCTAACCCAAAGCAGCTTTTGGGCTCAGATTTAAAACATCAGTGGGAAAGAAATCCAAGATGTTTCACCTCAAAAGATCTAAAGCAGCCTGTCTTTTTCAATGTTGGGATGATTACATTTGTATTGCAGTTTTAAGATAACATTGTCTTTCCTTGTAAAACAGTAAGAATGGTTATAAGAAGGCGTTTAGAAACACTGTGCGGGTGAACAGTATGGCAATACTAATCCACCAGCTAAACCAGCACTAACTAGCATAAACCATCTCGAACCAGCATGTAAATTCTACGCTGTTCTTATATGCTACTGAGACAAGAAAACCGTTTAAAATATGTTCTAAAATATCTGTTACAAAGCAGCATTAATGCTTTTAGCATTAGCAGTTAGCGGCTAACTTCACTTCAGTTTTAAAAGCTCTAAAGGGCTAACCATTTTTTTACTTTTATATTTTGTATATTTTATATTATTTTTTAACATTTTAACATCAGGCATTTAAGGCAATTTTCTCAATAGAAATATTTAAATAATACAATTATTTATATATATTTTTTATTTTTTTATCTTAAAATTTTAACATATATTTAATAATCTTGTTTGATAAAAAATGGTTACAAAGAATATTGTTATTGTAGAAGATACTTCTACTAAACCCTCTAGCTTAAACAACACTTATTGAAAACAAACATTCAAAACATCGTTTTATGATGAATTTCCTGTTATTAATTAGATTAAATATTCATTCATTCATTCATCCAGTTTTTTTAAATGTATTCATAAATATAGAATATTAATATTATTTTTTAATATTATATGTAAATATGAGTAACTTCATTAGCAAATAATGACTATTTCTATTTGCAGCTTATTTAATGTTAAAGTTCATTAATTAATAAGGAATACATTTATTTATCAGTTAATAAATATCATTCATAATTATTCTTACAAATGTAAATAATTATATTAATTATTTAACATACATTTTCAAATGACTAATAAATGAGTAGTACTTTGTTTTAGCATTAGCATGTAGCAGCTAGCTTAGTTCTTAAAAGCTCAAAAATAGCCTTTTGGGCTTTTTTCGAATTTTGCATGATTGTGTGTGTGTGTGTATATATTTGACAAAGAATTGCCTGTTATTAATGCTTTTAGCATTAGTATTTAGCCACTTCCTTGATGACTTTTTTGTTTAGACTATCAGCAGAGCCTTTATGAATGGCAGTTCGGTTGAACCGGTCATTGAGTTTGGCCTGGACTATCCTGAGGGTATGGCTGTGGACTGGATGGGTCGAAACCTCTACTGGGCTGATACAGGCACCAACCGTATTGAAGTGGCCCGTCTGGATGGCCAGTACCGACAAGTGCTGGTCTGCAAAGACCTGGATAACCCTCGCTCTCTTGCCCTGGATCCTGCCAATGGGTAGGAACACTAGCTTTAAACTCTGTCCTGCCCTGACTCTTGACTCTTGACTCCTTTAGCTACAATTTCACCCTTAGATTCATTGTATATCACTTTAACCATGTTGCATGGTCACTGTATAGTGTTCACATCTTCACCCATCCGCTTGTGTTTTGGTTAACCGTAGGCTTCCTACATTTTGTAGCCCTCTGGAAGTTTGCTAATCGATTACCACTAGTTAAATATCTGATTTAACGCCCACATACTCAAACACAGACACACCCATTGGTATTACAGTGCTTTCTCGGGGCATCAAGTTGTATGTGTGGCAGAAGACAAGTGCCAACATGCTGCAGCCCCTGCATGTGGCTCAGAGGAGTGAAGTCATGTCCTCCAGCACCCAGCAGGCATTCCTGTGGCTTCTGAGGCACGACT